>NC_139395.1:112362500-112587500 GCF_054392235.1 Sus scrofa
AGACACATTATCAGCTTAGGGCAAGGTTCAGGATTTTAAAACATTTGACATAAATCCACACGACAAACAGCCTCTGATAATTCTGAATACTTTTGGCTGAACTTATTGCTAGAGTTTGATTACTTCAACATTGATTTTACTGTGTGAAGTGACTGAAGAAGAGTCTATGTGGCAGGAAGAAGAGAGAAGGATCAATTCTGCAGTTTTCTGGTGAGTTACTTGTTCTGCATTGTTAGTACTAGATTAAAACTGATTTCTACCTGCTGTATAGCACAGAGAATCCTACTCAATATTCTGTGATAATCTACATGGAAAAATAATCTGCAAGAGAATGGATGTGTGTACACTTATAACTGAATCACTTTGTTGTACAGTAGAAATTACCACAACATTGTAAATCAACTATATTTCAATAAAACTTTAAAAAATGAAAAAAACAAACAACCAATTACTTTTTCTTTATAGGAATCTTGTTAAACTACTTGTCTATTTCATATTTTGTTTAACAAAATTACATTCACAAACACACTTGGCATAAAAAGGAGCACATCTAAAGACCAAGGTGAGTGTCACGGTCCCCCCTACATGCTCTGCATCCATCTCCTCTACTTTGAAAGACCCTCTCCCAGCCCATCCTCAGAAATCATGAGATCTCGTAAGCTATGGGAAGAGGGGGCAGTGACAGCAACAGTGCCAATTGGTATTTTAGGTATTAGTGATTTGATTTCATTTTTACATAAATTAATATAGGTGTTAATATATCCTTTGTACATCCTTTATTTTTCCTTTCCTGGTCATACCTGCAGCATACAGAAGTTCCCAGGCTAGGAGTCAAATTGGAGCTACAGCTGCAGCCTATGCCACAGCCATGGCAACACCAGATCTGAGCCACATCTGTAACCTATGCTGCAGCTTACAGCGATGCCAGATCCTTAGCCCACTAAGCAGAGTCAGGGATGGACATTCTTATAGAGACAACGCTGGGTCCTTAATCTGCTGAGCCACAATGGCAATTCCTGTCCTTTGTACATCTTAATGCCTCATCTTACTCACCCCGTGCTGGTCCCTATTGAATACCACTGCTCCAGCAAAGAGGGTTAGAAACCTACATAGACACATAAACACTGCTTTCAATACAGTCTTCCTGATTGATTTTTACTAACTTCCCAAAACCCATCTGCTTAAATTCTCAAAACACAATAAGGAGATAGAGACAATATTAGAAAATTATTAAAAGCCACCTCCCTGCTATTTACCAAACACAAGTTACTACACACATACAAGATGCAATATCTTATTTACAGTTGAGGATTAATTTGCACAACAACAGTTACAAAGTATTTAGCTCAAGAGGCATCCAGTGAGCACAATAAATAACAAATGAATTATTACAAAATATTTAATGCTAAAAAAATTTTTTTGGCTGTGCCCACAGCATGCAAAAGTTCTGGGGCCAGGGATAGAGCCCACACCACAGCAGTGGCCTGAGCCATAGCAGTGACAATGCTGAATGCTTGACCTGCTGAAACCATCAGGAAATTCTGCTAAGAAATAACTTAATGGGCAGTCTCCCACAGGAACTTTTCTTCCCAGGAATTAGGAAAGCTACATGTAATTTCCACAAAATTATTCATATTCTGAGAAGGTCTTTCCACAGGCAAAGCCTGATTACATCAATAAATCATTACGCCAATTGAAGACATAAATCTGAATCCCAACCCTTAACCTAGATTCCTAAGAGTCAGGTTCAAACGATAATGATTTGATATTTTTTTAAAAATACAATAACCAATAAATGCACTCTCTTTTTCTGAGGAAGGAAAGGAGTTAGAATAAATCAGAGGTCCCTAGACTGATGCACCATCAGCATAACAGGGGAGTTTGTTAAACATGCAAATTATCATCCCAACCCTTGACCTTCTACATCAGAAACTCCAAATATGGGTTTTATGTATTTACAAGCCCTCCAGGTGATTCTGATACATGCTAGAGTTTGAGAACTGCTAGTATAGCTTGTACCTCTCTTCTAAAACAAAGTAGGATTTACAGTCTCAACTAATAGGTGCATAGCTTCATCTGTACAATGACGTGTAATGAAGTGAGCTCTCTACCCTTGTGAAAACAATATTAGAACAATGATGGGGTAACTATACTTCCTAAATGCAATTTGATTTAGAAAAACCGCTCAAAGTTAAATAAAACCATTTGACTATAATCCAGGACTGGTATAAATTCAAGATTGTTCATGAAACATTTTTAAACAAAATTGTATCCCCTGAGTTATAATTTCCAATTTGGCGCAATAGATAAATAAGGTTCAATATCTGTTTTTCCATTGTTCCATGTTCTTGGTAACACATGTATGAATATCTCATACATTTTTTTGAATAAGGAAACAAAAAACTCCTCTATCTAATTTTCTCGATACTGTATTTGATACCACTAGCTAAAAATATTTTCCCTTATCTTTCCTACATTTTTCAATCATTTTAACTTACTTGCATGTCACTTTTTTTTAACTTTGGTTATTCCAGATAGCTGTTTGTTTGCCTTCTGCTGCATTCTGTCCCTAACAATGTCTACAGACTCATAAACAAATTCTGATCTTAAGCCATTTGCAGGAAGCATGAAAGCCGATAAAATAATTGTCCCCTAACTTGGAAAAGAAGACTTGTGCAATTTTTGATAATAAAAATAGATTTCTAGCTAGAGAATTCTGGATAATATATACTGCATAAATTCAAGTATGTACATTTAGTGGTACCACCAAAATCTAAACACATAGACTTGGGTCTCCTACATGAACTCCTTTCCCTGAATACTCATGACCCTCCCTCTAAATCAACCACTATTTATTAATGAGCTGCTCTCTCATTTATTCAAGGTTTGGGGCCTTCTGGCAGAGACTTTAGCCCACTCACATGATATTACTTATAAGACAGAATGTGGGTAATTTCAAGGCTTAGATGGCCTTTCACTATTAGGACTGACATATGAGATGTTGTAATACATTTGCAAAATTTGATGAAAGCAGAAAAGAACATTCTCAGATAATAAAGTATGGCCCAAGTCCAAAAAGCCAGCTGTGAACTTGATTCTTTAAAAATGATTTACATGGTCCAATTGCACTGTCTTTACAAATTTTCTTTTTACACATCAGTCTGGGTCTAGATTATATGTATGTAAGATTTATTTGGTGTTTTTTCTTCATTTTGATTTATTATTACACTATTTGGACTCAACTTTCTCTGAATGTCTTTCATGAAAAATGATGTAACATTTATTGCATTTATTATACTTAATGATAAACCTTTCAGTAAATATACCAATGTAAAAAAATGATCAAAATAACTTACATTTAATTTAATGCAACACATAATTTTTCTTTCAGAGATTTTTTTCACAGACAAAAATTCCCAAGATTGTGGCCTTTATCAAGGGCAACCTGCTTTCAGCAGGAGACTAGTTTGAATCAATTCTTTTTCCTTTTAGGTTATATTAGCATCAAAATTTTTATGTGAACCTCAGGGTTATTTGTGAGACATGATAAAGAAAGACAAACCATTATTTCTAGTTAAAAGGTTTTGATTCTGTTTCTTATTTGACTCTACCTCTTTTGTGTAAGATTTGTTTTATTTTTCTTATCAAAAAGAGTTTATAAAATCTAATTCTAAACTGATTTTTTGTGGCCAGATATATACTCCTAAATAGAATGGAATGCCTTCATCAATTTAAAATGCTTTCCAAATCCCTGGTCATGCTATAAGGCATGCAATCCCCAGTTGGGGATGGATTAAAAGGGTTAACATATCTTTTCAAGTTAATCAAGACTCAATTTGATCTAACTCAATTCTTTTCTCCCCATTTAATGCTTCCATTTTTTACCAGTGACCTGAAAACATTTGATTTCATAGATGCCAATGTAGACAAAAAGCCTAAACCAAAGAATTGGTTTTCATTGAAATGGCATCTTGTTCATGTTGTTTAAGCTCGTTAGCAATGTTAACATTTCCATGTCTAACATTCCAAATTTTATACTCATGCAACTTAGGTATCTTATTAATTGTTGCCATGGAATGTTTGTCTTCTTGCCCTGTGATTAAATTTAAAATTTCTATTATTTCTCCTATAATTTATTTTGAAACCAAAGCCCCACATTTTTTTTTTTTTTTTGTCTTTTTGCCTTTTCTAGGGCCGCTCCCATGGCATATGAAGGTTCCCAGGCCAGGTCTAATCAGAGCTGTCCCTGGAAGCCTATGCCACAACCACAGCAACTCAGGATCCAAGCTGAGTCTGCAACCTACACCACAGCTCACGGCAACGCCGGATCCTTAACCCACTGAGCGAGGCCAGGGATCAAACCTGCAACCTCATGGTTCCTAGTTAGATTCGTTAACCACTGAGCCACAATGGGAACTCAAAAGCCCCACATTTTTATACATCTTTCAAGAGTTTGAAAATACACTACCATAAAATTATCTGCTTATATATTTTACAGTTCAACTCGCAAAGCAAAAATAATCCATAGCATTAAAAACAAATGAATCTGAAGATACTTAATTCAGGTGAGGAGGCATCCTAATTTTAAGGGCTTTTTAAAGCCTGTACCAAATAAAAGATATCATTTGGATTTTTTTGGTTTTCAGTTTTTGCTTTCACTTTATGGCCATACCTATAGTATATGGAAGTTCCTGGGCTAGGGATCGAATCGAAGCTGCAGCTGCAGGCCTACCCCATAGCCACAGTAACTCCAGATCCCAGCTGCATCTGCAACCTATCCTGCAGCTTGACCTACCCTCCAGCTTGTGGCAATGCCACCAGATCCTTAACCCACTGAGCAAGGCCAAGGATTGAACCCGCACCCTCACAGAGACTATGTCAAGTTCTTAACCCACTGAGCCACAATGGGAACTCCAGTGATACCTTTTGTATGTGACTGAAAATGTACTGTTATCCAGAAAAAGACAAACTCTGTTTTAAAAGGAAATGAACCTTCCTATATTTTTGTAAATGAGAATATCACTTACGTTCCACCCTATCCTTAGTATATCAGCTCCACTTTGACCTTTACCAGGGAAAGGGAGGCCAAATGAGAAATAAGAAGAAGTCTCAGCAGAGGAGGGAGGAAACAGTGGTGGAGGGGAGAGGCTAGGTAGGGGGAGGTAAGGAGCCTTCATTGAATAAAACACGAAGTTCATACAAGTGAATCATTGATCCAAAATAGTTGAGCTCAAAATGAAGGATATTCACCTTACACCTCAGCGTTGAGTTTTGGTGCAGGTTCTTTTTTTCTTTCTGTTCCCCTTTGAAAGCTGAGACTTATTCAGAGTTGTACAACAAATTATTCAATCTTTACAACAGGTCAGGGCAACATTAGAATGTCAATTTACTTTAACTTGGAAAATGTCAACGATTTATAATTTGTTAACCACCCTACTGGCTTTGTTTCTGTCTATGGACACCTTCATTTTCATGGATCTTACTCATTAGAGAGAAGTCTATTTATCATGATTCCAATATTATTGTTCTAATGTAACAAATTCACCGAACAATTGCAGAGTTCCAGATCCCACTCACTGCTGGCAGCTGGCCCACTCTAATCGCCAACGGTTAAACCTGCATTTGGTCACTAATACACTAAAACATTACTAATGACATGGAGGTATGACAAGATAAGACCAGCCTCATAATGAATGACTCCACAAAAGCAAAATGGCAAAAGTAATTATAGAATCACATGGACCGCTGGCCTTGAATTGTCACGGACATCCCATTCCATGTTCAGCTAAAACAGCTCAGAGATAACCTTATGTTCATCAGAAGCTGAGGTTGTATCACAGATGTACTTCAATTGACACATGCTTCTGTTTCAAGAATTGTTCTATAGGAAAACATCAATTTCTTTATTACTAAGACGAATTAAATAGTTTTCTACGTTCAGATTGTATCTTGACTACACAACAAGCCCTGTGCAAACAGGAGTAAATGATTTTTTAATTTAATAATCTTGTATTGGGTTTTATTAAATACAACTCAGCATCTCCAACATCCCATGCATTCCCATAAAACTTTGCAAGAAATTTTAACTTATACATGATAGGTAACTATCATAATTACCAAAAAAGTTGAATACATTTAAATATACCAAGTTTTTAATTATATAAAATTATAATCAAGAAAAATCCAATCAACAAGCTGAATAAAGATGCAAATAAAATTGTATAGAAATATTTTAAATTACTTAATGTAGTTTTATAAGTGTTTTGATGCAAATAAAAATCCAGTGGGCAAAATAATGAATAAGTCTATAATACTATTAGGCTTAACATGGAAAACTGAAAATTTTTTAACTAAGCAAAGAATGGATTTCTTCACTGTGGCAACAGTGCAACAGTCTGGTTGGTCCATCATAAAACTGACCCCACAATCTAGCCCTGATACTGTCACTTTTATCCAGATGGATATTTTTCTTCACAGCCCGTTAATAGACAGTGTCAACGTGATGATAAACACCAGAATCTAGGCACATATATCAATACACTCTGACAGGAGGAAAAAAATACTGAAATAACCACAAATTCTAAGTAGACTTACTGCTGCGATAATCTCTACAATGAATGCAACACGTCAAAGTATTTCTAAACATTATCCATTTGTTTGAGTTCTAAGTCTAAAATAGCATCATCCTAATCTTATCAATTTGAAGTTCAGAAAAAAAACATAAAGTCAGGGATGTGTTTGCTCTTGTAGCACTTGCAATTCCAATGACTGGTTCATCACTAAAAAACACCATATATTGGTTTTTGATAAGCTGAAATTAATAGGAAGTGACCAGTGAGACACAGTATAGTCAGGATAAGGAATCTATAAAGGAAAGAAAAATGCTGCCAAGGGATAGGAAAGAGATACGTGAGGTTTCTGAGATCCCAGGGAAATCTTGATATAGGACACTGGTTTCTGTAGAGCATATTTACTGCATACTGAAGGAGTTTACGGAGACTTCCATTTTAAGCTTTTGCTAAGAAGTATCATTTTTATTTCTCATTTTGCCTCAGACAGCAAGAGAAACAGAGCCAAAACTGGAGCCCACAGCTGCAAACTGACAAGACCTTGTAACATGTTTGTTTTATTTTTTTAATTCACCTTACCTTGGTTTAATTTTATTTCTTCATATTACATCTATTTATTTTACTTTATTTGATGTACTTTGATAAACTGTTTCAAATTTCTCTTGGAAAGAAGTAGAAATAAATACCCTTTTTCATCGAATCTAAGTCCCCCTTTATTGTAACACATACCATTTGTGTGTATGCCATTAAGAGGAGAGCAAAAAACCAACAAGGAACACAACAAAGCCACCTGAACTTTGACATGTCATCAATTCTAAGATACATCCTGATTTCAGAGATGATAAAAGAGAAACAAAAAGTCCATCTATGAATCATTGAAATACAGTAACGTCATTCTCACTGACATATTTACTGACCATTCAATTTTGTGCTAGGCTTTGGAGGGGAAGACCAAGAATTTGAATTGTGTGGAGTTCCATCATAGCTCAGTTGTTGGGTGTTGAACCTGACTAGTATCCATGAGGACTCAAGCTCTATCCCTGGCCTTGCTCAGTGTTGAGAGGATCTGGTGTTGCTGTGAGCTGTGGTGGTGCTGCGAGCTGTGTGGTGCAGGTTGCAGATACAGCTCAGATGTGGTGTTGCTGTGGCTGTGGTGTAGGCCAGCAGCTACAGCTCTGATTCAACCCCTAGCCTGGGGACCTCCATATGCTGTGCGTGCAGCCCTAAAAAGACCGAAAAAAAAAAAAAAGAGGCTATCAGAAGAGAAGGTAGTCTGAACTTTCAAGAAGCTTCTCATCTCATTGCATCTTCAGGGATCATATGACCTGCAATGTGCATTTACGTCCATCAATTACTCAAAGAATGAGTTATATTTATCACAAATGCGTATATTGAGACTAAAACTAAACCAAACTTATAAAGTTTTTCTTTTCATATGAAAAAAGACATATCGGAGTTCCCATCGGGGTGCAGCGGTTAACGAATCCAACTAGGAACCAAGAGGTTGCGGGTTCGGTTCGGTCCCTGGCCTTGTTCAGTGGGTTAAGGATCCGGCGTTGCCATGAGCTGTGGTGTAGGTTGCAGACGCGGCTCAGATCCTCAGATCCTGCGTTGCTATGTCTCTGGCCTAGGCCGGCGGCTACAGCTCCAATTCGACCCCTAGCCTAGGAACCTCCATGTGCCGTGGGAGTGTGGGAGCGGCCCTAGTAAAAGGCAAAAAGCCAAAAAAAAAAAAAAAACAAAAAAACCAATACCAACTGAGTGGTCTCTTTCATCTCATTTTTTTTATGCAAAATATAAACCATTTTCATTTCTGGCATCTCAATTATTACTGAGTCAATTATTATTGAGATGATTAAACTTCAACTATTTGATTAATGGTTAAACTCTGTTGTGTTAGTTAATTTGCTAAATGTTAGTGAAAAATTTAATCAGAAAGTGGGAAAAGCCATCTCCTGTAGTAGTATCCCATGTTGGGGAATTTGACTCCTTGGGCTTTTCATATCTAGAATAAAATAAATTTTACATGGATCATGACACTCCAGTACAAGTGAAAAATAAAATTTCTCTTGAGTTTTTAGTGTTGTATATGGATATAGAGAAAATGAGCCATTTAAGTCAGAATTTCTGATTTTCATTAAGTGGTAGATATGAGAAGATTTCCATTTTTCTTTAGGGTAAGGACTATGATAACTTTATCCCTGTAACATTTCTAACTGAATGGTAAATCTTACAAATATATATTTAACTTCAAGCTACTCTCCAGTTATAATAGAGACAATCAAGTATCATACACCTATATATTTTTTAAAACATTCCATACTGAAATAAAACATGATTGTAAGATAATTGGAAATATGAATAGTTGAAAGTTAACAGTGATTTTGCCTGAACATACAACATTTAAACATTAATGATAGTAGAAAGCTAATTAGTAAATTTTAATTAGATGTATGCAAAATAGTGTAACGAGAAGAGTTAAAGCATATTTAATTTTTAATCCAAACACAAACTCTGAAGTGGAAAACCAGCTAAAGCCAATCACTGTAAAAGGTAGAGACTGACATATTTTAAAGACTACTCTATTAGCACACCGAATGAATTGATATCTAAAATTAAATGCAGTAATATATTCTCTTCTGTCTTAAAACACACACACACACACACACACACACACACACACACACACACACACAAAATGCAATTACCTAATTGTTTAAAGACAAAAATTTGAAATGGAAGGGTGAACAAACGTATATGGAAAATGACAGCAAGGAATATAATTTGAAAAATGAATTTTATTATATGCAGATAAGCAACCATAGCAAGCTGTTCAGTGGGCCAGAGAAACCTAGAAAGCAGCAAAAGTAAAAGGAGACATGTCAGGGATAGTGCCCAGTTTCACTGAATCTGATAGCAGGGCAATATGATATGGAAGTCAAAAAGGTCAGGGCTATTTCGGGGAATATATTTTACAGACAAGTCGATAGTCCCTCTCAGTACACTTGATATTGAAACCACACCCAGAGCTCAGAGCCAGGGAAAGGTTCTTTTGAGAGTAGATCACAATCCTCACTGCACATTGTGATCATCTGGGGAGCTTTACAATACTGATGCCACACCAGACACTCCAATTTAACCATCTGGGGTGGGGCCAGGGCATGAGGATTTTTTTAAGCTGCACCAGGGGATTCTAATGGGCATCCAGTGTCGAGGCCCTTGGTTTGGAAAGACCTTGGAGCACTTTGTTCTGGCTTTCGCTGCTTGGGAGGTATGTATCTTTTTCTTGGAAGTGAGTATAATTTTTGGTTTTTGCCTGCTATTCTTCAAAGTAGAAATGTGATGTTGGCACACAACACAAGTAAGAGACAATGTCAAGATCAAAAATCAGAGATATGTTATCCTAAGCACTACAGTCAAGTCTGAAATGTTTTCCAGTGTCTTCTCTGTATGATGGATAATTATGCTAAGTATTGAACATGAAAAAGCCTGGCTTTATGGCTTCTCATCAGGGAACTTAAAATACAACATAATCAAACATGGATTGTATTTGTCAGGGTTTAGTTTTTTTTATATAATGATTTTTATTTTTTTCCTTATAGCTGGTTTACAGTGTTCTGTCAATTTTCTACTGTACAGCATGGTGACCCAGTTATAGATACATGTATAGATTCTTTTTTTCTCATATTATCATTCTCCATAATAAGTGATTAGATATAGTTCCCAGTGCTACACAGAAGGATCTCATTGCTTATCCATTCCAAAGGCAATAGTCTGCATCTATCAACCCCAAGTTCCCAATCCATCCCACTCCCTCCCCTCCCTCTTGACAACCACAAGTCTAATTTCCAAGTCCATTATTTTCTTTTCTGTGGAAAGGTTCGTTTGTGCCGTATATTAGCGTCCAGATATAAGTGATATCATGTGGTATTTGTCTTTCTCTTTTGGGTGTGTGTGGCAAGGGGGAGGACTAAACCTGGATATGTGCAATCCCACTCTTGGGCATATATCGGGTTGAGGTTCCCTCCACACACACCCATGGCATGCTGTAGTTCCCGGGCCAGAGATCAAACCCAAGCCACAGCACATAGCAGTGACAACACCAAACCCTTAACTGCTAGGCCACCAGGGAACTCCTTGTCAGGGTTCTTAGTAGCAACAGAAACAGCTAGCTTAGGCAGAAAAGGAATTCTTAAAAGGCTACTCTCTAAAAACCAAGAACCATACTTGAGGCTACAAACTAGTAACAGTGCTCCAAACCACACCTCAGCACTAGCCAGTGAGAACCCTGCTGCCTGTGGGCACATACCTGGTCAGTCACCAGCCTCACACACTGCTGGCATCCTCAATGCAGGCTGTAGAATGCTGTAGCCAGAAACCCCACCCACACCACAACAGAGTCCTAGCAGTCCCTGTGCTTCTACATCACTAGCCACTGGATCTAGGTCAGCAAAGCCACATACCCATTCCTCATGCTCAGGGAGGCTGGCAGAGCCATCTGGCATTTTCCACACCCATAGTGGAACATGTTCTTTCTTTCCAACTAAGACTCATAAGGTGGGAAATTCTTCTAACAGAAAGGGGAGTACATTCACTGAGAAGCCAAAAAAATATTACAAATGGCTTCTACAAGGATCTTTTACTTTTCCTGGAATTAACTAAAGCTAAAGGAAATTACTTGGTCTGCATTTTCTTTTGTCTATAGTTTGCTGTATTCTGAGACTAGACCTAACTTCAAGTTCCCAAGTTCATTTTCATGTTCTTAGATTCATCAGTCTCTCTGACATGCAAATATTTTATTAAGCACTAAAGTAAAGTTGCACGGTTCATACCTAGCATACCAAGTTCTTATGCTGGTTTCCCACATTGTGTTGTGGTATGTTCTTATACTTAAAATTTGCCAAGTATGGGCAGGTATTACACATTGTAAAATATTGATGCATTCTTAATTATATGTGGAATATGAAACAGTCATGCCCCTTACCATATTCTGGACATTTATCCTAAAATTTCCATGTTATGTTATAAGTAGATCTCATTTTTAAAGGGCACAAACACCAGGTATATGCCAGGAACTATGAGGTTTAACACGTTTTTGTAGCCCTGAGATCCTAACTTGCTCGGGAAAGAAAAGTTTGTGCTGGCTCGAAGACCTCTCTAAAATTTCTTCTCCCTGTCCGTGATGCTTTGATTATTTCTAAAACATTTTCTGATTATGTAAATTACATCTCCTCTTGCCATTTGTTGGAAGAAATTTTGAAAAGAGTGGTAACATATTCTTTTCCAGAAACAGCTGAATGGTATGATTTCAAACCTACTTAGTTACTGTTTAGCAGTCTGGCCTTGTTCTGACAGGTTAGTCCAAGTCCTCTCTTTGGGAATATATTAGGTTATTATCTAAGTACAAAATCAAATGAATCTTCTCCAAAGCTTTGTTAAAGTCATCTCTTTCAATAGGGAACTTTGTCCCATGAGAAGGAAAGAGGACATCTTTACCCAACAGCAAGGATCCAGTTCAAACTAGAAAAAAATATGGAATAGTCAATCCCAAGATACAATTAACAGAAATAACTTTGGAGGAGGGAGCCTATATTCCCACAACATATCTTCCTAATGCAGAACTCTAAGTTCCCTTTTGGGAAAATAAAACAAGAGTCAAGTTAGTTTTGAAAGAGAGTATTTCTAAACACAAAGGATTCCAGCTCTAAACAAAGAATAATCACAAACAGGGCTTTTAGGAGTTACTAGGTTCCACCAATTCTATGAATTTTTCTGTGGAGAAGGTGCAGAGCTTTCAACACAATCAAAAAGGGATACAGCTCAAAAAATGAAAGTTAGGAAGCAGAGCTCTGGAGAATATAGAGTCCCTTCCCTCTTCCAAGGGTGAGCCCTTCAACCACCAGTAGCCAGCCATGTAGCTGAAACAAGGAAATGTGGTAAAGCCAGTTTCCCAAATTTGAAATTTCTCTGGAGTTCTAGTTTCTGTGTTTCTTAGACATAACTTCCAAAATCCTTATTTTAAGGGGATTTCAATAAGGGACTGAATTATTCTTCTATTCCTTCAAGAACAATGAGTCTCAAGTGGCTACCCCATTCCAATGTTTATAGACATGGTCACTGTCACCACCATTCCCAGTCTGAGCCACCACATGGCAGCAGGTGATCATGCTGTTTAAGAAGCAGAGATGTCCCTCTGTAGTAGAAGATATCATTATATGGAGAGAAACAGTAATCATGAGTGTGGCATTCAAGCCACAAAAATGGCATTTTTTTTTTAATTTAAAATGCTACTTGGCAGTTTAAAATTCTAAATGGTAAAGTAGACTCTTCTAATACTTTCCATTGTGTTTCCACAAAATTCAAAGGAGATAGTTGTCATCACATATGGCTAAGTGATTCTTTTTAAAATACT
The DNA here is from genome assembly GCF_054392235.1 of Sus scrofa. Classification (NCBI taxonomy): domain Eukaryota; kingdom Metazoa; phylum Chordata; class Mammalia; order Artiodactyla; family Suidae; genus Sus; species Sus scrofa. The sequence continues at coordinate 112,375,482 of NC_139395.1, forward strand.
AAAAATATTTGATTTGTAATCCAGATAGCCCAGTCCTCATCAGCTTGTGATTATAAAATAGGTCATGACTGAACTGATCAGTAGGCTTTTCTTTTTCAAAAATTTTGAAAGTGGCCTCCATTATTCTCAGGAGTCCTCTACAATCCCAGGGTACTTTGTTTATGATGGTAATACACCAACACTTCCCCAAGTGAGTTCCCTGGAACATTAGACCGAGAAGAAGCCCCGGGAAGAAGACTCAAAGTCTGGAAAATACTGCACCTGGATCCCTCCTTGGCAGGAGACCATGCACAGTGAATCAGTATAGACAGTAAGAAATCTCATTTTGCCTTCTCTAAAGTTACTTGGCTCCTGAGCTGGAAAGTGAAGAGTTTGTGGTAGAAGCATGCATTTACTCTCAGTGTAACATTCTCCAACTTCAGTGACTTCATCCTTGTAAAGTAGGTAAGGCAAATATCAGGTGTTCCATGTTGGAGATGAGAAAATTAAAGCATTAAAAGGTTAAATGATTTATTCAATGTCACCCAGGTATGTGTGACAAGGCTGAGACTCGAGTCCAATGCTTTTTCTATTACCCTGCTGCTTTGGGGCTTCCAAATAGTCACAAGAAGCTGGGACAGCTGCTTACTAAATGCTATCTAAACAAAGAAACACACCTGGGCCTTCAGAGACGCCACCATAGGAAAACTTTCCTGTCACATGATTTCCTCCAAATTCTTGATTTAATTATCCTACCCTGTTACCTTATTAAGGCCAGAAAATCCCTATTGCTTTTTCTCACCAACCCACATCCAAATTATATATTAGCCTCTCTCAATTCACACCAAATCTGAAATTTTCAATAAATGATGAAATTTAATGAATTAGAGAGAAAAATATATGCAAACTTTATATTTAATGTTTAAAGATTCTTTTAAGCCTCTACAAATGTAAAGTTAATCATTAGTTTATGGGACATGAAATACATCAATTGTAATTTGATTTGATCACAAAATCATTAGGTTTCATTACAGTTCAAATAAACCATTTAATGGATTCATTGAATTTACATTTACGTGTATTATAAATTCATATAAGTGGATCATTATGTTGCCAAACTTGAGCTGGTTTTAATATTTTTGAATTTTTGAGAAGCAGGCAAACTCTTGGGAATAAATGAAACATTATACATTAGTAAAACAAAAGGTTATAATATTTCCTGGACAGAGTCTTCCTGTATAGGACAGAAGAGAGACCATATTTTTTACCAAAAGAGCTCAGGAAAAAGAAAAAAAATTTTTTGAATGATGAAGCTATCACCACAGGCAAGTACCAGCTTCTATTGTCTAGAAACTTGTAAGGACCAATTTCTGCCTTTCAAAAGTTTCCTTTGCATTTTTGTGAACTTCTGAAAATTACAGTTTTGTCCTGAAGGAAACACATTTCTTCTTGCCTGCTTTTCAACACACCTCACTTTCTCCCACCAGAGGCAGCCTTGTGTGGATGTACCTCAGTGGGATTCAAGAAACAGCCTTCCCCACCCATGCTCTGTTCAAGTTCCATAACATTGGTGCCTCCTTGGCATAATATCTGGGAGTTCAAAAACTCTGGCCAGTCCTCTCAGCCTCCTTCACCCCACCCACTCACCAGCCTCTGACTGGTTCTTTTCCTAAAACTCCTCAGCTCATCACTGCTTGGGATCTTTATCTCTTTTCAGCTAATCCTCACTCCACAGTTGCCTCTTGTTTTTCAACTCAGGTAGGTCTTAAAAACAAAACTGATCAACTATGTTGGAAGAATCCAAGTTGTGTGTAAGGTCTTTTCCCTGCCATTTCATTCATCCACTCCACATTCTTTTATTAAGAGCCAGCTCTAGCTGGTTTGTGTTCTGGGTGCCAAGGATACAGAAAGTGTTAAAACAGGACCCCTGGACTAGAAAAGCTCAGGCTAGCAGAAAAACAAAACAAAACACACACACAAAAATTGAGTCCAAAATAAATTAGGACACCACAGAGTACACACAGGGTCAAGTGTTGAAGAAACAGAAAGAAGCAAATGACTCTCCTGGGAGAGTTAGGGAAAGGAGGAAGCCTTACAGCTAAGTCCTCAAAGGCAGACAGGAGTTGATCAGTCTGAAAATCTGAGCACGAGCATACCTGAGGCAATGCCATATTTTAATTGAAATAAAATAGGATGGCTACATGCATTTTAAGACACATGCCCATGAAGTGTTGGAGGTACAAATGCTGTCAACTTCAAAACCTCTGTGAGAGAAATTTACACATTCTGACCCAAAGGAGGCACATCAATCAACTTTTGGCATTCCCTCCACCTTACCTCACGGTCCTGTCAGGAACCTCTCCACACCTTCACCGACAATGATTTAAATAGGTTATCCCTTCTCCTGAGTTTTCAGGCCTACCTGTTAACATCCCCTCCTTCACACCTGATAAATGAACCAGCAATTCGTTCTCATGGAAATACAGCTGTAAAGGTTCATAAATAATAAAATAAAACTTGCAGTTGCCATCTAGGTTAAAATAATCTTCAGACCGACTGTTGGCAGAGCATTTAGTCAAGCCCGTGATGGAATATGGTTCCACCACATTCAGTTCTAATTTGTGCCTGAGGAGAACTTTTCAGGTAAAGGTAGACGGCACAGCGTCAAAAGTACCTGGCTGTCAGAGTTCCCGTCGTGGCTCAGTGGTTAATGAATCCGACTAAGAACCATGAGGTTGTGGGTTCGATTACTAGCCTTGCTCAGTGGGTTAAGGATCCAGCGTTGCCATGAGCTGTGGTGTAGGACAGCGGCTACAGCTCACATTTGACCCCTAGCCTGGGAACCTCCATAATGCTGCGGGAGCGGCCCAAGAAATGGCAAAAAGACAAAAAAAAAAAAAAAAAAAAAGTATCTGAATGCCTGGCATTACATAGGCATATGAGCTAACTATAGTTTGGGAGGATTTAGTCATGATTCATCCCTGATCCTGGTTTTCCTCATCTCAAAAACAAAAACTAAGAAATGAACAAAACCTCTGCTCCCCCTCTCCACCATATCTCCTTTATTTCCCCAGCAATTTGGGGTGCAAACCCCTCCACTTCCATTTCTTTACACCCATTCCCCTCTCTGACACCTTCCCCACCCCCACACAGTGAGATCTTTGTCAGATCACCCCAATCCTAGTCTACTGATTCTGCCTCTTGAAGATCTCTAATGACCCCAATCTGGAATCAAGTGACCTCATCAATGGTTAATGTTTTATTCCACATTATGTATTATTCCTGCCCACCATCCTCCTGTCTCAAAGCCACCATCTATTTGGTCATTTATCAGACATCTAGTGATGGACCCAAGTCTGTGTTAGATACTGGGGTTAGCACTGTCTCTGCCCTCAAGAAATTTATAATCCAATATGGAAGTTAGAAAAGAATCTCATAGTTACAAACAGGCATGGCATGTTATTAGACAATTCACTGGGTGCATCCTTTCACCCAACAAACCAAAGCTAAAGAAGACTGCCTGGAGAATGTAAGCTGGGTTCATAAGGTTAAGGTTGAGTTCACAAGGAAGGAAAAGCAGGCAAGATTCCTGAGAACAAAAGTACATCTATGTTTCTTTTTTTATTATTCAATGAATTTATTACATTTATAGTTATACAATGATCATCACAATCCAATTTTATAGGATTTACATACCACAACCCCAGTATATCCTCCCACCCCCCGAATCTCCCCATCCCCTGAACTGTATCTTTGGAAATCATAAGTTTTTCAAAGTCTGTGAATCAGTATCTGTTCTGCAAAGAAGTTCAGTCTGTCCTTTTTCCAGATTCTACATGTTAGCGAAAGCATTGATCTTGGTGTCTCATTGTCTGACTTCACTTAGCATGATAATTTCTAGATCCATCCATGTTGCCAAAAATGCCAGTATTTCATTCCTTTTAATGACTGATTAATATTCCATTGTGTATATGTACCATATCTTCTTGATCCATTCCTCTGTCAGTGGGCATTTAGGTTGTTTCCAGGTCTTGGCTACTGAAAATAGTGCTGGCAATGAACATCAGAGTATATGTGTCTTTGCGAGTCATGCTTTCTCTGGATAGATGCCCAGGAGTGGGAATGCTGGATCAAATGGTAGTTCTATTTTGAGTTTTCTGAGGAATCTCCATACTGCTTTCCACAGTGGTTGAACCAATTTACATTCCCACCAACAGTCCAACGGTGTAATAGAGTTCCTTTTTCTCCACACCCTCTCCAGCACTTATTGTTTGTAGACTTTTGGATGATGGCCATTCTGACTGGTGTAAGGTGGTTTTGATTTGCATTTCTCTAATAATGAGTGATGTTGAACATCTTTTCATGTGTTTTTTGGCCATCCATATGTCTTCTTTGGAGAATTGTCTGTTTAGATCTTCTGCCCATTTTTTGATGGGGTTGTTTGTTTTGTTTTGTTTTGTTTTTGATATTGAGCTGCAGAAGGTGTTTGTAAATTTTGGAGATTAATCCCTTGTCAGTGGATTCATTTGCAAAGATTTTCTCCCACTCTGTGGGTTGTCTTTTCATTTTGTTTAGGGTTTCCTTTGCTGTGCAGGACATAAATGACAGCAACATCTTCTCAGATCCACCTCTTAGAGTAATGACAGTAAAAAGAAACAAACAAACAAACAAAAAACAAATGGGACTTAATTAAACATCTATGCTTCTCCAGTCCTGCTTCTCTACCTATCACTCTATCTCTTTTCTTCCATGATTCTGGGTATAAATAGAGGCTCAGTCCTCACTCCCCAGTGTTTTCTCTACTCACTTCTACTCATTAACTGATTCAGATTAACTACCTGCAATATGAGATGAGAGTCAAATGTGAGCCTCCTAGCTGAGATCCCCAACTACCTGCAGCCCAGCCCCACATGAAGAGCATGCCACCTCCTGGTCATCAGGGCGTTCAGACCCTGGCTCATTAGCTGCCCATGAGCAGAGGCCCTTCACAGCTGAGGATTTCCAGTGGTAGCACCATCTTTCTTCCAGGAACCAGAATTCAAAACTTTGAGGATACTCTTCTTTTCTCCTTCCCCCTACATAGTTTTCCATGTCTTCATGAATGAAGAGAACTACCATCATCATGGTTCTCTCCTCTTCTAAAACTTCTAAAGAACTCTCTTTTGACCTCAAAATAAAATAAATTTTTAAGTCTAGATTTAAAGCTCTCCATAATATGGTCACATTACCAATACCATGTTTTCTCACCACATTAATATTACATTTGATGGTTTTGAAGGTGTCTTCCCAAACCACTTCTGCAAACATGATCCCTTTTCATCTACTACAATGCCCCATAGGATAGGCAAGGCAGGCATTATTATTCCTTTTTTTTTTTTTTTTTTTTTTTTTTTAAGAAGACAAAACCAAGACTCTGAGAGACAGAGTCAATCAGGTCTTCTAATTCTTTTGTTTTGGGTTGTTTTTGTTTTTTTTTTTTGTTTGTTTGTTTTTTTGTTTTTTTTTTTTTTTTTTTTTTGCTTTTTAGGGCCGCACTCACAGCATGTGGAGGTTCCCAGGCTAAGGGTCGAATCGGAGTTGTAGCTGCTGGCCTACACCACAGCCACAGCATCTCAGGATCTGAGCCGCATCTGCGACCTACTCCAGAGCTCATGGTAATGCTGGATCCTTAACCCACTGAGGAAGGCCAGGGATCGAACCCACAACCTCATGGTTACTAGTCAGATTCGTTTCCACTGTGCCACAACGAGAACTCCAGGTCTTCTATTTCTTAACTTGGGGGTTCTTCCCACTGGCTCACATCATATTTCATGTTTTGATTTGTTACAAGCACATGAATTACTTCATTTGAGTCATATATTCTCTCCAAGTTGTGAGCTTCTAAAAAGAAGGAAGAGTGAGTTTTTATCTGTAACTCCTCACATGGAACTGCACTATGCATCAAAAAGACACTCAATAAATGCTTCTTGGATAAATGTTCTAGACCATGTGATTCTTCTTGGGAAAGTCACAGTCTTACTCCTTTGCTTAAATCTCCTCACACTTAGCTCTTCTGATTAGATCCTCTTAGTCTAAATGTTTGACCACAGCTGACAAAGCCTTCATGATCCTGTCCTGGCCAACCGCTCTGATTTCATCTTCTCCCTCTTGCCTGCCAGGATTCTTCTTTCTGTTACTCAGGTTTGCAGAGCTCATTCCCACCTTGGAGCTTTATGCCAGCTGCTTCCTTGAGCTGGAGTGTTCTGTGGCTGGCTCCTGCTCATTATTTAGGTCTCGGCACAAATGCCACCATCTCAGAGAAGGCTTCCCTGATCATCCAACCTAGAGTCAGCCCCTAGTCATTCTTTTCCTGATGTAGTTTCTTCCCAACACATATAACTCTAAACTTAGTGATCAGCTATGTATGTGTTTTATTGCTTATCTCCTACTAGAAGGTAGAAAGTAAACTCAATGAGTCTGAGACATTATCTCTCTTGTGTCCCTGTGCCTAGATTAGGGGAATATCTATTTGTCAAATGAAGGCATAGATGAATGGATGAATGAATAAATGAATGAATGAAGAGTGAATAAAACTCAGTTTCATCTATAATATCAAGAAGTTGAAGTAGATAACTTCTAAGGTCTCTCTCAACCTAATGTTCTTTAATGACTCCAGCCTCTTGTTTTTTCATAGATTCATTGTTCTTTAATGAATCAAGACTCTTGTTTTTTACAAGGTCTTTTACTGGTTATCATTAGGTCATGTGTTCTTCTTTCCCTTGACTTTAGTTCTCTCACTGAAGAGATTCCCATGAGTAGAGAAACAATATCGAGAAGAGAACAAGGTCAAACAATACAGATCAGGTAAAGAACACCTTGCTTCATATTGTGATGCAGCTGCCTCTCCTGTCACAGTTTTGTAGTGGGGCTACAGTTGCCACAATCACATTTGCTATCAACTTTTTGGTTTTTAATATGTTTGCATTATTTTTCCAATATACCCCTTTGTTTTCTTTGGTCTTGATAAAGATATTCCCAAGACAGTTATTATTTCTGAGTTTTCCCCAAGGTGCAAAATACACTGACTGAGAAATCAGTTCTTCAATGGGTAATGTTGGCACACACATAATGGGACAAGTCAGCATGTAACTTCAACTGCCAGTGACAGAAGTTGTATGTGTTTGTGTATCATTCTCTTCATATGTTGGGCATCTAATTACGGCTGAATTACAATTATCCATGGAAAATATTATTTTGCAGCTACCGTGAAGACAGTAGATATGTAAGACATTGTGATAAAGACTGAAACTAGCCATTTTAAGTGTTTCCAACCATCATGAAGAATAACCAACTACTAAAAGTGGCTGCAAATCACTAATGATTGCTGACCTTTACCTCTGCTTATCTTGGAAAAACAAAATCTACCACTGGATACTTCCTTTGTCAAAAGCCTCCAGGAAATGCACTTTGAAATTTGTTCAAAGCATACTGAATATTTACCCATAATTTTAGCAACTTTTGACTTTCAGTGTTTTCTGGCCTCATTGCAACTTACTTACATGAAAATAAATTGAACAGCCTTCCTTAAAACCTGACAGGGTTGGATGTCCTTATTGTTCACAGTATGAAAAGGTCAGAAAAAGGAAGAAAGCCTCCTTAGTGGCTCCTGTGGCTTCAATTCAAATAGAACTCTCAGTAGACTGGCCTTGTACACTTGACTTTTGTTTAGTTACATCATCACCTCTGCTTTGCTTTTTTGGCATGAAGCTGCCAAGCGAATCAGACTACAAATCATTTTCTGCCTTCACCCACAGATAGCGACCCACAGACATCTTAGATTGCTATAGTTAATTAGCACTTCAAAGAACACACAAAAAAACAGTAGCTGAGCTTTGATCAAAAGGTAAGAGTTTATGGTGGCTGCTTCTGGCACAGGGTGCTGGCATGCCTAACCCCAGACAACTGGGGAGAAAGGAGTCACCCGAGGATAGTCACCAAGGACAGAGGGTTCTCTGCCTGAGCTAGACCCTCTCTTAGATTTCTGCTTAGCATCTGCTTAAACCCCCGTTATTTGATTACAAAGGTAAGATAAACGGATCCCCAAGGACTACATCAATTAAATTAATAACCTAGAATTTCAAGGACAAAAACTCCCAAGTCAAAAGATTCAGAATAATGGAATATTTACAGAAAAACTGTGAAAACCTGTCTTCCAGCAGTGAACTTTATAAAATAAAGCCACCTCAAATGTGCCAGATTTAATTGATGATCATAAATAATGCTACAAAGTACATTATTATTAAATCTTTTCTCCCTTTAAAAAGGCTAGACAGAAACAATAAAAAAATAATATCAAGTCAATTTCAAACCTAAGATGTAAATATCATAATTAGTTGTGCTCTGGGCCTTTATATTTTCATGAAAGCTTTTCTACTGATAGAGAAATAATTTATGAAAACAGAAGAACTATTTATTGCAACTTGCCTCATGGTCATTATTGATCATTTAATTTATAGCCAGAATAGTTTATTTCTACCTTTGAGGACATTTTAAGATCTGTTTTTAAATCATTACTATATCTCATTTCATATTATCTAAATATATAATCCAGAAGAAACAGCTTAAATTACTCTCATCACTTCAGAAAAAAAAAGTGATCTTGTTTCTTAATCACGTCTTTATCCTAGAGATTAACATGTTTTTTCACTGATCATTATTTCACTCAGATAAAAATAAATGTGGGAGTTCCTATCATGTCTCAGTGGAAAGGAATCTGACTAGCATCCATGAGGACTCAGGTTCAATCCCTGGCCTCACTCATTGGGTTAAGGACCCAGCGTTGCCATGAGTTGTGGTATAGGTCGAGGATGCGGCTTGGATCCAGTGTTATTGTGGCTGTGGTGCTGACCAGTGGCTATAGCTCCAATTCGACCCCTAGCCTGCGAACCTCCATATGCCATGGAGTTGGGCCTAAAAAGGCCAAAAAAAAAAAAAAAAAAAAAGTGTGTTTCCTAGTACTGCAACAAAGACCAAGGACACATCTCCTAATTTCTCACTACTGCTAACTTAACTCAAGGGAAATTCTCCTTAGATAATCAGGAAAGGAAATCATTTTATCTCTATTGTTTATTTAAAATAAATATCAAGTGCTAACAACCAAACATGGAAAAATATCATTTGGCATAATAGATGGATAATGCTTAAAAAGATGTAAAAAAAGATAAATTTACATTTATAAAGGAAAAATCCCCCCAAAATGACTTAAAAGCAATATATAGTCTTCTATTCGTTATGCTGTAAACCCATAAAAAATAATAGCTAGCCATGTTTTTAACCTATTTTCCCCTCCCCCAAACTATTCTCTAGGAGACCTTTAAAACCAAGTTTTAAAAGCCAACATTCAGTTATTCAACAGTAGAAAAACCAAAACTGGAAGGGGAACGAGTTGCCCAGCTTAATTCTGCTGTAGTGCCAAGCCTCAGCTAGAGTTCAGGACTCTTCCAGGACCACTGAACATGCCCCACAGGTTGTGGGCTGCTCACCTCCACTATATACCATCTGTGTAGACTATGGTATTCAGTGGGCAGAGCGCGACCAGCCCATCTGTATGTGGCAGTCCTGTTTCAGTGCTGCATTTATTCTACTTGATCTCACCGCTGTTACTTAAGTCTTCATTCTCTGGCAAACATTCTCCTACTGTCTTTTTTCACCTCCGCAGTCCTCCCTAGTACTTAATGTTTTTACTTCCTGTGTTTTAAGAAGGGAATTCTGGATGTTTTTATTGACCTAAAACTATCAATGTTTCATGCAATATTCGCCCCAAAAAGCTATGTTTAAGTCTACCAATTAAATTTCACAAATAAATTTCAGGGAGGATGTTATTTTTCCTCATGGCTAAGTGGTATAGAAAAAAGAACATGAGATTTAATGTCAAACAGATCTTCCTCAATATCTGACCTTAGGCCATTTTCTTAACCTCTTAGAACCTCATTCAGCTCCTTCTTCTGTTAAGATGGAAGAGATAAAAATTACTTTCACATCTTCTTGTAAGGATGAAAATGATGTACCTGAAAGAGCTTAGCACAATAGTTGGCATAATTTGTGCTCAGTATGTATTAACTTTATGATTTTTATTATTATCCTTATCATCTTGAGCAAGTGCCAGTGCACCACTATGGTACTGAGTTTTCACATGCTTTCCTTATTTTTTTTTCAAACTCAAGACACACTAGCACTATTCATGACAGGACACAAGACATAATGAGGCAATTTAAGACTTGTGCCTGACCTCATCTCCTCACGTCTCTTAGGAAGACACTGTCACTATGACATGTGTCATGGACTGAATGTTTGGGTCCTTTCTGCCCAAATTCACATGTTAAAGTCCTTACCCCAAGCATAATGGTCTTTGGGAGGTAAATTAGGTTAGGTTAGGTTATGAGGGTGGGGCCCTCACAATGGGAGTAGTGGCCTTATAAGAAGAGAAGGATTTTTCTCCCTATCTCTCCTTGCACTCATGCTAAAGGAAAGGACATGTGAGAGCACACCAAGAAGTCAGCTATCCATAGTCCAGGAAGAAAGCTCTCACCAGGAACCAAATTCGTGGGCCTATTAATTTTGGACTTACCAGCCTCCAGAACTGTGAGCAATAAACAGTTGCTTATAAACAGATGGCTGATGTTGCTTAAGCCATCCAGTCTCTGGTATTTTGTTATGGCAGCCCAAGATAATCAATACAACATGATAATAATTTGATGGCACCCTACACTCTACTAGGGAGCACTGAGTAGGTCTGTGGCATTTTGATACAGAACATTCAAGAAAACTATATATCAGCAATAAGAGATCAATGCAGAAACTGATTGTGCACGTTTGAAAGCTGACAAGGCAGTCCACACAGAATTTTAAATCTTCAAGTTCATTCTGCCCAAGGGGTTCACAGTTAGCAAATAAATGGCTTCAGTGTTTGCTTTTCCCCTGTTCAGTATAAATAGGCCCTTTTTCTGGATGAGCAGTAATTTCCCAGGGTAGAATAACATATTCAACCTACTTCTGAGGCATGCAAAATCTCTGCTTCACCTACAGGAAGAGAGCTGTGAATGATGAAGAAGGTGAGGGATCAGGCGGTTTCACACACATGTGGTTTTCCTATAAAGCAGCATATGTTTTTCAGGTTGATGTTAGCCAGATTAAATTGATCAGGTCTTTGCTTACTAAGAGTAAAAGAAATTTCTGGGCTATATCAAGTGAAGCGACAATCAGACGGGTGATAGCCCTGCATTGGAAGAATACTAACCACATGGACATTTCTAGATGGATGATGGGGTGTAGGTGTATTTTTTCTGCTGGGATGGGAATACAGCAAAGAAGATTGTTGAGCATGATCATTTTGTATCCAGAAATGAGATACTAGTGCTATTCAAATAGGGATGGAAAAATCTATCACTTCTGAGACAACTCCTTGAATGATTGCAGCCCTTTATTCTGAAATGAAGTGTCAGGGACAGTCATCCAGGTTTCTTTTCCCTTTTTTCTGGTGATCAGAAAGAAAGTGTAATTCTGGAGCTAAAGGCCATGCAGTGAGGTCAAATGTGGTGCTTCAAACAGTTCCCGCAACTAAATATTGTGCATTTTTCCTATAAAAAGCCATAGCTTGAACAAATTGAGCCACTCACCCCAACACTCTTTGTATCTCCCCACCCACTTATTATGCCTTTGCTCTTGCCCTTCCCCTAAATCCCCCTCACTACCTGGTGAAACTCTACTATCTCCCAAGGCTCAGCTCAAATTCTACCTTCTCTCACTGTGAAATCCCCACACCTCCCTTGACAAAAGTAATACCTTCTTACCCTTAGTTCCCAGAGCACTTTGTCCCTCTCCACTACACTGGGCATATGCCTTCACACACTCTAGTTGTATATTTCATCCCCTCCTTTGCCAAAAACATCCTGGAGTCAGGAGCGGTCTGACTCATCCCTTGTAGCACCTCACAGTAGGAACTCTAAGTATTTATTGAGTGAATAGCATGTCTTCTCTTAATTGTCTCTCACAAATGGTCAAAATTGCAATCAGCTCAAACCATACAGGATTTAGGACCAGCTGCACTGCACAACTCCAGGGGCCCCATTTTCATTGCCCACAATGTAAACAGTCCCCAGAAGTCCTGCAGTGCAGCTTCGCTCATAGCCTCAACCCTTCGGCATGCATGAGGACTTTAACAACTGAATTCAGAAGAAAGTCTGCTGCTAGATGGGTATCTCAGTGCCTCCTGGCTATTCATTTGCAGGAATAAACACTGATATTATGTTATATTTTTTCATGTTCCTTTTAAATATATCAGTACGAAGGCTTGGAGGGGGGTAGGTTTAGGGGCTAACAGACTGGGATAAGAGATAAAGCAAGAACCAAACAAAAAGGGGTACATTTTTTGGAAGGCCCATTAGAGAGATGTGCCCCCTTCTTTGTCTTACCCCGGCCTTTGGACCACACTAAGAGGACCTGTTTTCTCTCTGAAAGAAGAATCTTTATTGGTCACAGCTGTACCTCATCCATAATGTACTAGCCTGAAGAAGAGGCAAGAACCTAAACCTAGAAGCTGCTCCAAGAAATGACGAAAAACCCCGTGAAACAGCACATTGCTTTGATATGGTCTCTCTTCAAATTTAATCAAGTTTATCCCCAGAGGACACCCCCCAAAATTACATCTTCAGAACTAAGGGTCTGGGGACAGCACTGGGGGAAGGAAGCCAGGGGAAACAGTACTTACTGAGAGGGGTGGGGTGGGGATATGAAGAGTCTCAGCTTTCCAAATAAGACTGCAGGGTGTAAAATGTGAGCAGTCCAAGGCAGAGAAGTAAAGGGGCTTACCCATGTCACACAGCAGAGTAGGGAGGATGACAGCACAGGGCTCCTGGTTCCCCAGGCTGAGTTCTAACCGCTACCTCCTAGCGTCCCAGTGCCGTACGATTGCCTTAAGGGCTTTACTCTGCCTAAGTGTGGTGCACCTTCTCAGGGCAAAATACATACAACAGCTGTGGCTTCAACCTTGTCAACTCCAATCTAAGATAAAGAGTTAACTGCATTTATGCCCATTACAGATGTATTTGTGTGCATTATTATTATTACTGTTAATCCCTGTTTCAGATAACAGCCATTAAAGTAAGGGTTTTACAGTCCATATAAGTACTGGAAGAGTGAAGGTAAATTTTCTTTCCTTGCTTGTGAGGTGATCCTATGCATATAAAATTCATACTTTGAGAAAAAAAAAAACAAAGATTAGATTAACCAAAGAATTTGGTAAGCTATCTAAGTACAAGATGTACAAAAATCCCTAATTATTTTTTACAATGGTATTCAATAGGTAAAAATGGATATTGGGGAAATGTTTAATTCATAAGAGAGATGTCTATAACATAGGAAAACAGCCCATAAAAATATTGTCCAGGCCTTGTGAAGAAAAGCATAAAATCTTATCAAAGAACAAGGTCTGAATAAAAGGGAAAATCTATTATGTTCTTGAATGAGAAAATGCAATATGATAAATTGTTGATCACCTAAAAGTTAACATATCATATAAAAAAACGTAATTTTATTCCTATTGGACTTTGGAGGAAGGTGGGTTGAATAAAGTTCCTATGGAAATATAAATCACCTAAAGATAGCAATGATAATAATAATAATAATAATAATAATGTCAAGCGTTTAGAGCAGAGATTGGTCAACTTTTCTGATATAGGCCCAGAAAGTAAATATTTTAGGACTTGTGGGCCAAGAGGCAAAATTAAGAATATTATGTAGGCAACTGTGGTGCAGTGGAAACTAATCCGACTAGTATCCATAAGGATGAGGGTTCGATCCCTGGCCTTGATCAGTGGGTTAGGACCCTGCATTGTTGTGAGCTGTTGTGCAGGTTGTAGACATGGCTCAGATCCCGAGTTGCTGTGGCTCTGGTGTAGGCCAGCAGCTGTAGCTCTGATCGGATTCCTAGCATGGGAACTTCCGTATGCTGCAAGTGTGGCCCTAAAAAGAGCACAAAAACCATTCTAAGCTTGAGGGCAGTTCAAAGCAGGGACAGACCAGATTTAGTTCACAGGCCATAATTTGCTCATGCCTGGTTTTGAGAGTCAAACCCCAACCAATGTATGCTCTTTCAATGGAAACCCTAGTTATAATGGAGGCATTTTTTTTTCCAAAGGAAATAAAATGCTAAAAGGAACCACTGAGTTGTGTGTGCTTTGGGGTCTTTTCAGTAACAAAATCTACATTATGGAGCAGATAATTCCTTCAAGTGAAACAGTGATTGGACCACAGGTTATTCACCAAGTCAAGGTGTTCTGGGCCAAGACCCTAGGAGCTATTCAGGATCAGTAAACATTTTCCATACTAGCACTTCTCTGACTCTTCATTCATTTCAAACCTCTCTACCACAAAGCATCATTAAATTAATTTTATCCTTAAAAATAAATAGTAATAAAACTTTCAGGCAATAAAAAGGAAGGAGGAGGAGAAGAGGGAGGAAAAGGAGAAGTGTTCTCCACTGCATTGAATAGACACAATAGCAGGTGTGCCTGAAGTTTCCAGGGAAATAAGATTTCTCTTGTAAAACTCTAGGGAAACAAATACATACAAATGAATCTACTATCTTAACACATTAGGAAAAAAAAAATACGCTATCATTGGAAGGTCAGGATGCTGAGATCCCTGAAATGCATTTCTCTCCAGTGACCAAATTTTACCTAAGTTCATAATGAAAATTTACATCCCTGGTGGAGAAGAACCCTCTGGAGCTATGTACATTCTTTCATTTATTATCTTAAACAATTCAACACCAGAAAGTTTATCACACATTCCCTCACCCATCTAAATATGGATCAGACTTTCCACATCTCAAGCCCCTCTGTAGCCCTCAGTCACTGAATCCTTCAAACAACAGTTTGAAATCATTTGCTGATTAGAATTTCCATTAAGACTTCAGTCAGAGAATAATTCTGGTCCTGGTTTCCCTATTAGAAATAATAGTAAATTATTAACTAGTATCTCACAAAACCTTCAGAACATAACAGATCACCTAATCTGCACCCCTTAGAGAAACTGACTGATTCTCAAATTTGAGTCACATAAGCATCTTCAGGTTGGAAAAGACCCTTGGCATCTATGCCAAAACAGAAACCCAACCCTTCTTTGTGTTTCAAGGATTCCATGCCTTCAATCATTTATGGGATTCCTCTTAATATGTGCATTAATGTTATATCCTGGTAAATTTTATTCTTTGGTATTCATGTTTAGCTTCAGCTGGATTTCAAAATCCCAAGTCTGACCTGTCTATTGTCTCCTATATCCAATACGATTAAAGATTGGTTTCTGGGGCACACAGGCCTAGTAGTTGTGAAGTATGGTCTTTTCCTGTGGACCAGCACTTGTCCCTAAGAGAACAAAGGTTTTTCTTAGTCCTGCTTGAGAATAAGTTAGGACCAACTGAGATGACTTAGTCAATATGAGTGAAAAGAGAGTGTCCCTCAAGGAAGGGGCTTCATCTCCCATGTTGAATAGTAGGAAGGGCCCCAGGAATAAGATAAAAATTTCCATAATCTTCTCTGCAGAGCTTCAAAGGTTCTTGGTACCCAGAGCACAAGCTGAGTCCCAAAGGGGATCCAGAAGGATTCACAGTATGAATCAGTGACTCTTAGATTGTGGTCAGCTCACCTGCATGTGGAATAGCTGGCTCCTTTATACATCTATCCACCCACCTAAACCAATCCCCACTATCCATCCCTGGATAAAGACACTTTTTTTATAGATTTCTCAGAGCCTGCAGCATTATGCTTTGCAGGCACTATCTACTCGGGACTTTCCAGTGTTATGCCATGGCATGGGCATGTGTTGATCTCCTGGTCCTCTCTCTGTACCTGTCCAATCAGGACGCCCACAGCCCTTTGAGGCATCCCTAGCTTGCAACAAGAGAAGATTCATAGCTCCCTTCCTGATCTGGCCAGGGATTACCATTCCTCTCACAACACCTAATTCAAGACTTCCTGGTGGCACATTAGGTGGACTAAAGACTCCCTTGGGACTTGCAGTGGTTACCAAGGGTTCTACCAAGTGCCACGTGATGGGATAAAGTTTTAAGGATGCAAGAAGTGCTTCTTCCATCTCCAAAGGATAAAAATGTTTTAAAAACCCACTTTACTGGCTAATGGAATCTAGAGAAAATAAAATGGGCTTGCCATTTAATATATGTAAAGTAGCTACCACCGTGACCTGGCTGGTCTTAAAGCATGACAGCAATAGTCTTAATCACTGCTGTGCTTCCCCAGTTCCTACCAACCCAGCTGAGCCAGTATCTTTAATATCAGGCACTGAATTAGATTCTGGGGGCACAGAAGAAGCTAGGCCACAGTTTTACCACTATGGAGCCTGTAGACTGGGAATGAAACTCAGGATAGCAAAGGTCTTGCTGCAATACAGCATGATAGAGGAACAGCTGGATCATAGAAGACAAGGAAGTTCTTTGTGATACTACTTTGCATGGTGCGTGCATCCAACCCTCACTTGGCCAAGGTCTTCTGAGCCTGCAGCTCTCATCTTGACAGTAGTTTCCTCTAGGACTCCTTCCCTGATTGGAAAGATACCTAATAAGACCACTGCTCTTGAGGGACATAGACTGGATCATCTTGTCCATCACTGCCCCTCACCTTGGGGCTCAGTCCAGTGCCTGACACTGCTTAATAACTGTCTGTTGAATAAATGAATAAATAAATGAGTAAACAGACTCCATAAATGAGGTAGCTATTGAACCAAAGCCTTGAAAAATGAGGTGGAACCTGTCAAGAGGAGGAGAAAGTAGGAGTAAGAAACAGGATACATGTCTAAGGCATGCAAAAGTCTGGCAACCTACCACTATGGTAGGTTCATGTGTAAATAAACCCAAGGATGGGCGGGGAGGAAGTGATGAGATCAGGCAGAGATTTATTTTTATTTGTTTTCTTTTTAGGGTGGCACCTGTGGCATATGGAAGTTCATGGGCTAGGGGTCAAATTGAAGCTGTGGCTACTGGCCTATACCACAGCCATAGCAACTCAGGATTCACGCTGCATCTGCAACCTATGCCACAGCTTGCAGCAATGCTGGATCCTTAAACCACTGATGGAGGACAGGGATTGAACCCACATCCTCACAGACACTATGTCAGGTTCTTAACCTGCTGAGCCACAACAGGAACTCCCAGGCAGAGATTTAGGTTGGAATCAGCATATAAAGACTCTTGTATGCCAGGACCTTATCCTAGAGGCTGCAGGGAATTTGCTGATCTCCGTAAATAAGATATAACAAAGTTAGCCTGTTCTATTTTTTTTCCAAACGATAACCAAGAACAGTGCAGAAAGTAAATTGAAGGTTGCCTGGGCCCGAGCCAAACACTCCCAATGCCTTCTCCCCCTGCTTTAAACTCAACTCTTGCTCTCTCTTTCATACCCCCTAGTGACTATTTTGCATTTTTTAGCGAATTTGCTATTATTTCACAGTGTAATGAGTTTGCATGTCATAACCTCCCTCTGAGATCCTGGAATGCATTTCTCTGTCTATATTCTTTCCATCTCCTAGAATAAAGATTCTAACCAAGGAATGCGACTGGGATACAGCCTCTTTGTTGGCGGGGGTTTTCTCTCATCCTTCGTGTAACAAAACCTTATGAGCCTCCATCATATCAGTCAGTGCCGCAGAATGGAAGCAGGCATGTTTCCATGGGCCTGAGTGCAGCTACCTGGCCATACCCCAATGCCTGTGCATGGCAATGCCAGGCCTGCCAGTTTCTGAAGACAGCTCTGCCACAGAAGTTATTCCAGCTCTAACAGCATCTCAGTGGGTAAGCTGGTCGCCTGCCATCCTTCAGGGCTCCTCAGTGTTTGGGAGGTCGCTGTTATTGGGGCCCCTGCTCCAGCGTATTTGATATAAACAGCCAATCGGCTTACATCAACACCTTCCTCAAATCCTTCCTGCAAGGAGTCTGCAACCTCTGCCTGCTGTTCTGTCTAAGCGCGTGCTTTGGGGAAGAACGGTGACAACATCCCCTTGAAAGAGAAACCAGAAAGAGAGAGTCACGAAATGCAAGAAAAAAGAGAAAGGTGAGCTGGCCAAGATTTTAAAAGAGCCACATCTCCATAGGCTTCAAGATAAAAACCATTTTTGTCTAATAAAGGGATTATCCTAGAGTATTCATGTGTGGATTTATGGTTAAAAGACAGGCAACCTCCTTCTACTCCATAGGAACTAAACACACAATTCCTCTTTGCAAACAAATGGAAAGCAGCATAACAGATTTTAAAGAAACAGTAGATTGCAAGCATTCCAGCCTAAACCCTCAGCCCTGCGACCCACCAGTGCAGCCCATTCCAGGACCCCCAGCCCAAACCCCGTCTTCCTACTGCCCCTTGCAACCCACCTCTCCTCCAGCTCCTCAATTCTATCTTTAAACTCTTTAAGCTTTACCTGCTTTTGCACTTTGCAAAATGCCCTTGGGACCCCAAGCCTCCCACTTGTCCTGTCATTTTAAAAAAATAATAATAAAACAAAATTTAAAAGAATCAGCTGTCTTCTCTTTGTTTTGTTAAGAAAACTCTTAGCCTCAGTACCTTAAAAATAAGACAGTGGGCATCTAGGAATAATATGCAGCTTACTGGAACTAAAAGCTGCCTTAATCCAAATCAACTAGGAGCAGGAAATATAAACATATTTTCAGCCCCTTATTAATAAAAAATCTAGCACTGTTTCAAATGCTTAGAGGGCACATGACATAGGCAATTCTGGTTCTTTTCTGTTTCAGCTTTATTTGGTCTTTTTTGTACTAATGAAAATCAGGCATTGGAAGTAATGCTGCTTTGTGTTTATAATAAAACCTCATTAATTCAAATGCAACTAATTTATAACTTGTGATAATTTTACCACAACAGAGCTGAATTTGCCAAAGTGCAATATGTGATTTTGCTAAGCAAATTAATAGTTTAAATCAAATTTAGAAAGACTATTTAGCTTCCCCAAACAAATTATCCTTAAGGACGTTATTAGTAGGTATTTGCATGCAGAAACAGGAAAATTAATACCCATTTGTGGTTACAGTTCCACAGTCCATTCCCTTATCTAAAACCCTTGGATACAGATGGGTTTCAGAATTCAGAACTTTTCAAGTTTTAGGAAGTTGATAAAGTGTGCATATCATATATTATAGCACACCCTGAGTAGAATCCGAGGCAGTACCCAGTAATCAATGTGCATGAATATGTATACCAAGTGAGACAAAGGGTATACACAGCTTTATGTAACTTCAGAGCAGCTTGTTCTATCAAATAAGTTCAGATGAGGTCAAGTTTTGCCAAAAAATAAATTATGGAAATAACTTCCAGTTTCCAGATAAATAACTTCCTGGAGTGTCTAGATTCTGGAAAAGGGCTTGAGGACCTGTGCTGAATTATCCCTTCACAAAAGAAGCCTCAGGTTAATGAATCTGGAGTCATTGCTCAAAGGACAACTTTGAGAATGATAACATTGTGATGATTCCAATAACTAAAGCTTTCCATCTCTAGACCAGCTTTCCCATCAGATGGCCCACCTCAGCAGTCACTTGGCCTGTATATAATTTCTTAGATCTAAAGAAACCTCCTTTGTGATCCTCCAAAGTAGAACAGGACTTAAGTGTTGCATCCAGACATCTGACTGCCTCCAGAGGTGACCACAGTTATGCTGAAAAAGCAAGGTCCCAGTGCCCAAAATAGGCCTCACATTCCACAAACATTTGTCATAAGTGGATCACCCCAAACGTCTCCATTCTTCCAACTTCGGGCTACTTGTTCCTGAAGAACAGCTGTGGTTTTCAGTCTATAACACATGCCTAACCTAATCTTTACAAATTGCAATTAACAGTCAAACTCTACCATCCAGCATTCTCCAGAAAAGGTTTTTGTTTTTGTTTTAAAGAGGTAGATCAAATATTCATCAGAACCCATCTTCAGAAGAAAAGTAACTTTTGGTCTGATGAGGAAAAGTTGGTGGGAAATCATACCACACACCATTTAGTATGAACTGAGGGCCTCAGAAGTCCTTTTTGTTTACACTGGTTTATCTACCTAGTGGTTTATCTATCCAACAAACTTCCCAGAACTGAAAAGAATTAAGCTAAATATAAAGTTATGACAAAGTACCATTGTTTCTCTTGAACAGTTTCCTACTGATTCTCTGCAAAAGACGCTTGTAGAAATTATTTGGCATGTGTTGTTTATCTGTTTGCATTCCTTTTCGGTTTCCAATTTTATATTATGAACTTGCCAGTAAGGCAGCATTTCATGTGAATTTTTAATATTTTTTTTAAATTGTGCAGAGATTTTTCAATAACCTGTTGTTAGTGAGTTTCCCCCTTAAAGGTATGTCCTTGTCAAATACCATTCTTTTAAAAATCTTTGGAAAATATTTACTTTATTACTTTTCTCTTCACTGGCAATACAGTTGTAACCTTAAAATAATTTGTTTAATGTCAGTTTTTAAAGGATCAGAGATTGCACTAGAAATGTTCATAAAGCCAGGAATTAGAGACTATTTTCCCCTTATTGTCCGTGTATATATCAGCCCTAATTCACCAGTGGAACTGGAGGTCATTATTTCTGAATTTGCACATTAAAAATAACATCTACCCATAAGGGAATATCTTTAAACCACAAATGCCAGAAATAACAATTGTATTAAACTGCATTTCATGAATACATAATAAAGTTCAATTTACCACTATTTATCATGTTACTTAAATTAAATCTATAATGGAAAAGAAATTTAGTTCTGTTTGAAAATAACAAATTCCTTTATGCCAATTGCACAGGATTTATATTAGCCCCAATGCATCCATGTCAATTTATTTGTTTTTTGCTTAATTACTATTGCTTTCTATTGTTCGGATCCTGGGGGACAATTCACATTCTTTCATGTATTTTTTAAAGCTTAAAGAGACACATACACATAATACATTAAAAGTTACTATAATTCAGTTATATCTATTTATAAAATCTGAGACTTTAAAAAATGGTATTTTAACTCATATATACATTCTCACCCCCTCATAAAACCTCCAACTTATATTTGTATACTTCACTAAGGTTTTGACAGTTGCCTGGAGTTGCCAGAAAAAGTCACTGTAAATGCAGACAGTGGTATTTTCAGAGCTAGTATTCACACACATTCACATGTGGGGAACAGAAGAAATTCACCAGAAAATTCAAGACACACATCTTTTAAACTACCTGCACATCTTGGCAAAGAAAGAAGATAAGAAAGCGCTGAGGTGTCTTGAATTATCAAGTTATTAGATATTATTGAAGAAAAAATAATTCACTGTTAATCCTATATTGAATACATTAATATTTTTGACATGAGTTTATCCAGCAGTTTTAGCTGTGTCTCCATCTTGGTAAATGGCCCCATGATCTATCCAACCACCCAGGCCAGAAATCTCCTAGTTTTTCTCTTCCAATCAATTGGTCACCAAGACAAGACCTTTGCAGTCTATTCTATGATATCTCTCCACGCCATCTCCTCCTTGCCCACCCCAGCTCTGCAACTGCCTAAGTACCAGCCCTCTGGTCTCTCTTCTGGGCTGGTGCTTTAGTCTCCTAACTGATTTCCCAAGTGGCAGGCTGGCTCTCTTCTCTTAAAGAAAAAAAAAAAATGCTGATGGTGCTACTCCCTTGCTTAAACTCCATCACCAAAAAGACAAAGTACAGATTTGCACCATGGCTTACCAAGTCCTCTGTGATCTTGTTCCTGCCTTTGTCCCCAACTTTATCTCCCACCAAATTCACCTCAAAATGGCTCCAGCCTCACCAACCTGTGAGCCACTGGCCCTGGTGCAGCCTTTCCCAAATGTCTCCCTCTGGGTGCCCCAGTATGCATTTGTCAGGGCTCAGCTCAAGTCTGATACTTCCCAAAATCTTTCCTGGTTCCCCTCTTGCTCCACATGAAGAGACTGAGCCCTCATCATTACACTCTCATTTCCCAGGTGCACCTCCTAACCTACTCTCTGATCATTTTTATCGTGCTCATTTGCTTACATCTTTCCCTTCTTGTGTGGAAATCTTTGCAGACAGAGGCTATGACTTATTTATCATTGTATCCCCTATACCTTGCAGTCTGTTGGGTATAGTAAATGTCTAATCGATAGTTATTTAACAAATTCAGAAGAATCTGGCACACACGCTTATTTATGACTCCACATACCCCTCAAGTTAAGAGGGGAATCTTTTCTGGTAGGAATAGGCTAATTGTTGTGAAATACCCTTTAGCACCCCTAAAGTATCTTTTCTAATCATTCTGTCTAAAGCCCCAAATCAAATGCATTTCCCTTGGTGGCATATAATGACCGCCGTTTTGCTATGGTGTTATCTGGAAAATGTACAATTACTACTTAGCACTTATCAGGTGGCATGTTTATCACCAGAACAGGGCTCAAAAAATTCTTGAAGAAATAGCTTCCCTGCAGCTAATGTCTTCAAAGTCTCCTTGAAACACCAAATGAGGCAGGCTGACTCAGCACTTCCAGTAACACTCTCTTCCTCAAGTGAGCTCTGCAACACACCATCACTGTTACTGACAGGCATCTGAAACTTGGGTCTGCACAGAGAGGACGATGGACGTTCATGATTTACACGAGGGCAGGCAGAGCTTCCCCTCCCAGAACAGCCATGTGAGCCATCAGGAGTCCCCTTACCAGATTAGGAAGGAGGCACAAAGCACAGAGAATACTGGCCCAGACTCTGCCATAATCACTGATCACATTGAGATTGGGAAAGAAAACTTAGAATACGGTCCCCCAATATTTTCTAATCTAAACGCAAAGTATCTATTATACAAGTAGAAGTATTCATTATGAGATATCAAGCTAAATATTTTAATCAAGAAATAGGGACAACCATGATCTAGAGAGGGTAGTAATAAATAAATTGAAACATCTTTGGAAAGACATGATTCTCTTCCTAGTACATGTGTAAGGAAAAAAAATGAGGAAAAAATAATAACAGAGAAACCATATTCAAATTAGACTGTACTCTGAACCAAGCAGAGAAATAAAATCCTATTTTCCATCTCAGAGCTCACATTTACCAAAACGTAAAGAAAGAAATTACTGCATATGATACGTTTGGTCAGATCAGTTTTTAAATCATTGTAACTAAATTAAACTCTTCTCCTAAATGAAACAAGCACAAAACCAGACTTACTGAGCCAAAATTTCTTGAGCACAGAAAAGCCCATTCAAATCTGTTCAATACAATCTAAAAAAGAAAACACTGATACAAATTATCTTCTTATAGTTCAGAATAGTCCAGTGAACTGGGCATAAAAAAGGGTTGAACACATTAGCTGTAAATGCTACTCAATTTCTATTCAACAAATGTATCTCCTTTCTTGAAATAAATACTCACTCAGCAGGCTACAGTCTCACCTTAAGGGTGAAACTCAATGGCAGCTTTCAAGATAGCTATGACATGAACTCGTGTATCAGAAAAGTAGAGAAATACCAGTATAATCCTTTAAAGCTGTGATTGAGAAGTGGCATTTGGACAGGATTTAAACTTGGCTTTGGCCATGAAAAAGATTAAACCAACTCCAGTTCTCTCCTAGCCTTATTTTTTCCTTATTAGTTAGATGTCATATAGGAAATGAAATTATTATAAACATATTTGACTTGTTTAAATAACTTTAAAAACATAACTTATAATCAGTGGGTTTCAAAATTCAATAAATCCTCTCACTTATTAGTTACAGAATATAGTTGCCTTTAACCTAATAAACTTAACATGGCTTTAAGGAATACTCTTTCTTGGCAAGAATTAAATTGGCCTGGTTAATTTACATTGTTTTAAATTTAGAGAGAATTGTGTATTGACTCATGATTACAACAAGCAAACCATTTCCATGAAATGGTCTGAATTAACCTCCATGCTATTTATATACACAGCACATATCACTGGATGCATTGAAGTCTACTAGATGGGAATTTTGCTTTCAATCAGCAAATTAAGCTTGTAATTTAATCCTTAGCTAACTATCAGAATAAGGAAAGTTTAGTATTTCATTATGTTCTAAATGATAGGAGTTCATTGTTTCTGCATGTTTTGATATACCAAAAGTAGTTAGTGCCTAAAGTTAACATAAAATCATAGAGTATTTGGGTGTGTATTTATACAACTTATGTAATAAAATCAGAAGCAGCTAAACTATAGATGGAGTGATGACTGCCAAGTTAGTTCATTGGTATGTGTAATGAAAGAGTTGGGCCCCAAATCTTCCTCAGCTTATTGATCAGAAAGGAATCCAATAAGACCATTCACCCAAAAGACCTAATGAAGACACAACTACCTGTCAGCTAAATACAGTGTTTACCTGTCAGTTAGGATCTTAACACTGTTAGTAGTCATTTGCTATCTAATCATGAGGAATTTACGTCAACTCAAAATAAGAAAAATATTCAGGATTAAATTTGTTAACAAAATCTGACACCCTCAAAAGACCTGAAGAACAGCAGGTGTGTGACTGGGCAGAAAAACACTGAAAGGACCAAGGATTACAACTTCTAAAAGAAGATATATTGCCATGAAACAAGATACTGGTAGTAACAATATGATTTTAAAACTTCTTTGCAGCCACACACAAAAAAAAAAAATCAAAGAGAGATTTTTAACTGCATGTTTTCTTTGGCGAGTCCATGCTATGTCTTAAAATGGAGGGTTTTTTTTTTAATATATAAGTTACTTGGTTATCCATATATTCTGCACCCTAGATCTCCCCTTCTACTGCAGATAGATCTAGCAAAAGTACTGTTTTTACCACTGATGTATTTGGCCCATAGCATTCCAGAAATAACTGGATCAAAATAAAGCATTTGATCTATTCAGACAGAAAGAGATTAGTGGTTGCTTATAGCTGGTGTGTTTGGAGGGGTGGGTAATGGGAAGTGACTGCCTGCAGATAGGTATGTGGCTTCTTTGGGGGACAATGGAAATTTTATTAAAACTGACTGTGGTGATGGCTGCTCAACTGTATAAATATCCCGAAAACAATGAATTGTACACTTTAATTGAGTGAACTCTTCAGTATGTGATTTATATCTCAATTAAGTTGTTTAAAAAGCATACCACAAAGTTAATAAAAATATATGAAAGCAGAAGAAGAAAAAAAAGCATTTGATTTTTACTCATGATCTCTCATGTCCCTCCAGCCACAGTTCATTTTTGTCTCCTCCAGTTGATTATGCTCATTACCATTTCAGGGCATTTGCTTGAATACGATGTGCTCTCTGCTTAAACCCTTCAGTCTCTATGTGGCTGGCTCCTTTTTCTCAACTCCTCGCCCACTCTGCCTTAAGGACTACACAGCCAACCCACCATCACATGACAATTTTTTTTTTTTTTTTTGGCTGCGCTCACAGCATATAAAAGTTCCTGGGCAAGGGATTGAAACTGTGCCACAGCAGTGACCTGAGCCACTGCAGTGACAACACTGGATCCTTAACCTTCTGCACCACAAGGGAACTCCCATCTTTTCTGTTCTTCATTGCACCATTTCCCCCTTAGAATGTAAGAACAGGGAGGAGACAAACTTGTTCATGGCTGAACCCCCAGAGCTGGTCAGTGTCCAGGACAGAGTAAGTGCTCAGTAAACACTTGTCAAATGAATCATTTCTATGTTTATAACTCACCACTCTAAGTGTTGTTTAGTCAAGGTCAGATCCCGATACTTTAGAAGTAGAAATGTCAGTAGAAGAGAAGCAAAATACTTGACACCACTTATCCGGATCTTGGGTCTTGCCTAATTGCATCCATCCAGAGGGTCAGATTTGCTATAAGATTAGGTAATATTCCAGGATTTGGGGGTGTGGGGTGGGCTTCTATTTTCTTTTTTTTTTTTTTCCCACTGTACAGCAAGGGGGTCAGGTTATCCTTACATGTATACATTGCAATTACAGTTTTTCCACCACCCTTTCTTCTGTTTGGGCTTCTATTTTCTAATTCTTTTCTCACAAAAACAAAAAACCATTCTTTTTGGCTAAGGAAGTTTATGGGAAATAGAAAGAATGTAAAAATAGCAATATCATCAGCCTTTCTCCATGGCCTCACTTTTCATTACAAACAAAAATGAAAATAATTGTACATGGCTATTCAGAAGAAAATGGAATCTATAAGTAATTGACAATAAATTGAAATACAGTAACTTTAATAAATACAAAGTCACATTTGAGGTACTTACACTTTCAAAAAACACTGACTTAAAATAGTAATGATAATAGCTGATATTTATTAAGCTTTTCTCAATGCCAAGTACTATTATAAGCAAATTCTTTGTTTTAAATAATTTAATCATCAAAAAAAACCATATAATGGGCGCTATTAATTATCTGCATTTCACAAATTTTTTAAAAAAAATGAAGCACAAAGAGTTTATGTAACTTGCCCAATGTCACTTAGTAAGTGCAACTAGAATTCAAATCCAAGGATCCAAACTTTAGAGTCTACACTCTTATCACTGTTCTCTATAGCCTCATTAGGCTAGAGGTATCACATAAGAGTAGAAATAACATATATAAAATTCTTATCAAAAGTCTAGAATATTACAGGAACTTGATAGTGTCCTTAGCACCATTTATATTTCTACATCATCTGAGAGAAGGCGATTCAGAGGATATTAGCCCCTACCTACCTGGGTATGGGCCTCAGGTCCTTGAACCTGAGCTTGTTAGGAAAAATTGATCAGAGCTGAAGTCAAGCTATCAGCCTGGAGTCAAGAAATCAGAGATCAAGATTTAGGAAGCAATCGAAGCAGCATACAGGAAGTCAAGCAAGGAATGTAAGAGATGAGAATCATTTTGTCAAGTCAATATCAGATACACTGCAAGCCTGATAAAGTCAAGGTTAGGAACAACAAAAATCAGAGTGAGAATGATAAAGGAAGCTGTTGAAACTAATGGTTTTAAAGAGGCAGAATAAGACCAAAAAGCAGAGGGGACTGTGGACCTTTATACTCCGTTGGTCCTGAAGTGGAGGAGGGGCAGGAGTGAGGGATTTTTTCCCATACCACATGCTGGCTCATACACTAACCTCATGTTTTCAGAACCCTCTACGTTCCCACAGGTCCTGACAACTCCATTTCACAGTGGCAGACACTGATTTGTGTATATAAATGATGTTAATCATTTTTCAGAGCACCTATTTATAATCAGTGATCAAAATTAAATTACGCTTAGATGCTTTTCTAGGAAAAATTTAAGGTAACTGAGAGAACTATCTTAACACTGAGAAAAATAATATCTTTTATATTTTTGCTTCATAGTTTCCTTTCTTATTGAGGCATAAGCCTTAAGAAAAAGAATGAGAGAAGGAAATCCACTATCTTAACACTGAGAAAAATCACATCTTTTATATTTTTGTTTCATAGTTTCCTTTCTTATTGAAGCATAAACCTTAAGAAAGAGAGAGGGAAATCTAAGAAAGGATGGACAGTATCAGTCCTGCCCCAATCCTGATGATCAATGGCTGAGGGTGACGTTTTTCCTCCCATCAGCCATGTCTCGGCTCTATAGGGCTGGTCCCAAGGGGAGACAATGACTTTCGTCAGAGCTTTGGGAAAGCCAAGAACGTGCCATAGCATCCAGGTATACTCTTAGTAAGCAGTCAGAAGTAAGATCCAGAAAATAGGTCTTTATCAAGTACAGTCTTAAATTATGTCAGAAGCATAAACATAGGTATGATCTAAATATTTTAAAAAAATAGTTTTTACCTAAAGATCACTATTTTGTATTGTCAGAAGGCACTTCCCTGGATGAACAATTAAAAGAGAATTTGTTGGAAGTAACAATTCCCTTGATTGGTTTCTTCTTTCCCATTGTTTACAAAGTTTCTGTGAAACTGAGAAAGACCATGGAATCATTTCTAAGTTAGACCTGAAGAGGAAGAAGGCATGGAAAGCTCTTCTTTTTAAACTGGGGGGTTATTTCTCAGAAATGACCACAAAGGGAGTCAAAGATGTCACTGAAGTAATATGTCAGAGTTCTGAGCAACACAGGGATTTTCTGAATTGTGAATCTAATTTTACATTTTCCCTTAACTTCTTCTGGAATAAGCTTCCAATTTAGAGTCCCATCTGTAAAGTAATAGAAATTATCTACTTATAAGCACCAAGAGAAAGGAATTTCCTGGTATGGCAATCTGGTACCTCATTATCTGGTAAAAAATGTCTACAGATTCAGGATTATGAATGTCACTAATACATCTAAAATCAGCACGTGTCAGTCATCAATATTCATATTCCTCAAACAAAACGACTCATACTGTAGCTGCTCATAAATCTGGCACAAATGGGGGGGAAAGAAAAGAGAGAAGTGAAGAGATAAAGAAAGAAAGAGCTCAGGGATATATGGAACACAAGAGGGGTCTCCATTCATTCAGTCTAACATCTGCTCAGCCTGAAGTGGAACCACCTGTTAGTTTATTAAATTGTAGAATTAATTTATGTGGAAATAAGAGAGGAGGGGGAAAGGAGGCTTTAATTCATACCAAAGGGGGAAAATATATGTGTGTGTGTGTGTGTGTGTGTGTGTGTGTGTGTGTGTGTGTGTGCGTCTGTGTCTGTGTATCCTCTATTTGTTACCATCTTTTAAAAAATGGCTTTCATGGGCATAATCAGTGCTATGAATGACTAGGCTCATTATATAATTAATTGAAGAAATGAAATGTTTCCCATGACTGCTATGTAGGCATATTGCCTATAATGTATTCATCGTCTATTTCTTTGGTCCTCCTTGAAGAAAAAGACCACTGATCCCTTAGCAATTGCACAACAGCAGCAGCAGCAGCAGCAAAATGAGCAGAGAGCCCAAAAGGATTTCAGCAACACCAAAAAAAGTCTTACCTTCAAAACACCCGTCTATTTACCCATGTTTGTGGGGGATATTTTCATTTCTCCTCAGCAAAGCAGAGGAAAATAATACAGTTTCAGCTAAAACAGCTTAAGAAATCTTGTTCTGAGTAATGCAGAAGGCTCCATTAACCTCTCTGCCTCTTTTAATGAAAGACATACTGCTTTGCTTCCTCCAATAGTCTCAAATCTCAGGATCTCAAATTTGCTAAATTAAAGTGATGGATATTATATCTACAGTTGATTTCCTCCTAAGTTTGCCAAGAATGTCAGATGGTCATCGAGGAGCACAAATATGAAAAGAGATGAGAAGAGCTATATAAACGTTTCTATGAATGTAGATAGAGATTTCCTAGTATCTCCCACATGTCAACATATCACATTTGTCTTTTTATAACCTGTGCACTGGTTATCCAAGTTGATCACAATTACCTGAGGCACTGCATATGACAGCCTCTTGCAACGTCTGCTTATCAATCACAACAATTTAGAATTTTCTTTTTGTTGTGGTTTTTTTTTGGGGGGGGATTTCTTTTTGAGTTGCATTTCATTTTTTTCAAACAATTAATGTCCTTTTCTAAAGACTTTCATGCAGTCTAGACTTTATGAGGCAGCTTCCTTAAACTGTGCTTTTTGTCTGATTAAGGTTCGTAAACCTCCTTGTGTAAAAACGAGAAGAGATTATTTCAAGTTGCATCTTTTTTTGTCTCTTGAAAAAGTTACCAAAAAAAAAAAATCGAGGCCAACTTTCCATAAAGCTTTTTATAAAATGCAGTTGGAGAAGCCAGCCTTCCCTGGAGACTTATCCAATTACACGGACTGCGTGGTCTTACCCTAAGAGAGAGGAGCATTCAAAATTGTGTTTTTCTGATCATGGCAGTGAGTGTAAAGAGAGAAATCTAAGAAATTCAATTATCTCCCTAGGTGTCACTCAGCTTTGGGACTAATATAATTGGCTATAAATAATACGAGTACGTTTCGGGCAGAACCTCTGTGGGTTTCATTACAAATCCCCTTGCTACTGAGTTGCTAACAATTGGGCTTGCCATGTGGGTTAGTTGGGGTTGCAACTGCAAAGAGGTTATTTTGCCAACCACTGGTTTTCCTCATTTTCATGGTCTTCTTTCTATATTTTAATTAACATCCCCAGTGTAACATTTTAAGCATGTATTGCCTTTTCAACACACACCAAAATGACCTTTTAAAGTAATGGTTTAAAAATCCAAAGTAATGCTTGATTACTAACTCCATGCCATAGAACATAACTTTTCTCCTTTTCATGCTCCTGAAATTGAATGGAATTCTACAATAATGTAGAATATGAATAGGAATGGCTGATGTAATAGAATTCTAATTCCCAAAGGTCCATGCTCGTGGCCCATTCTGATTTTGTGTGGCGGTTTCCCTTGACCACTCTCCAGCCAGGACTTCCCAGCCTTAAAGTGGGGAAAGCTGTAGCTCTCTACTTTATTGCCTGCACATAGTAGGCAATCAATAAAATTTGTTGATTTTATCCTAATTAAGCCTTTTTAAAACTGAAGCATGTTGATAGAATGTTTGAATAGTGCCACGAAGGATGAGGCTTGTGTAACCATACCCACATGGATGGGCAAACCCAGATGTGTTTCGAAGTTACCCAGTGTTCCAAAGAGTTTTTCAAATGTTTTAAGTTTAACCAAATCCTAAACACATTGTGCCAAGTACTATTTTCCTTTAAGTCTCAAACCCATGTGAATTTTAAGGGAAATTAAATCCACATGTTTCTGATTCATTTTTACTTAAATCATTAAAATGCTGTTTTGGATGAGCCATTTGACTTCCAAGAAGCTTTTCTTCACAAACTCTTTTACGCCTTTTTGGTGTGGGGTCAAAAGCAGGAAGTCATCCTTTGACAATGATAAATTAATTGTGACATCAAACACTGCAAATCCAAACTCCAGCACTCTAACAATACTTCAGCAGTTGACAAGTTCACTTTCTTAATTTTCTGTGGGGAAATGCTTGCATTTTTCTTCATTTTGCCAGCATAACCTAAGAAGCAAAATGTCTCATGTATGAGCACTATATAACATAGAATCCAGATTTAAGGTTTTACTGTTTTTGCAAAAAGAGGCAATAGCACCATTTTGCAGCTCTGTTCTATTTGAACAATCTTACCCAGAAAAAGTTGGAAAATATATAGTACAAAATCCTCTCTCCTTCATCCAAATTTAGCTACCCTGAGCAAGGCCTGATAGGAAGTTGCCCAGGACATTGCAAGGAAAACAGTCATAAAATCACAGGTCCCTAAAGTTTATCATACTAAGTTAAGTGCATCTGACAGAGAAAAACAAATATCATATGATATCACTTATATGTGGAATTTAAAAGTGATACAAATGAACTTATTTACAAAACAGAAATAGATTCACACACATAGAAAACAAACTTGTGGTTAGCAATGGTGAAACGGGGAGGTATAAATTAGGAGTTTGAAATTAACATATATACACCGCTATTTATAAAATAGATAAATGGCAAGTTCTTTCAGTAGAGCCCAGGGAACTATATTAAATATCCTGTAATAACCTATAATAGAAAAGAATCTGAAAAAGAATATGTACATATGTATAACTGAATCATTTTGTTATACACCTGAAATATTGTAAATCAATTATATTTCAATTAAAAAAAAACAAGGGTCTCACCTCATTCTTTTGATTTCATAGTTTACATTAAGGCTCCCCTCTGTAATATTCCATTCTTAAACAGCTTTAATTTTTCCCTACCATCTCTAACTTCAAACTTTCATGAGCCTTCCCCATCTTTTGGGGGAGAAAAAAAAAAGAGAGAGAAAGAAAAGAAACACTTGACCTGGATGCCTCCTCCCTTTAACTAACTTCCTATATCATTCCTTCCTTCCACTTCCAAATTTCCAAAACTTCGCCTCACTAACCATTCTCTCTCTACCACCAACTGTCTCCTTAACTTCCTGGTGATGATCAAAACTTCACATTTTTAGTTTTGATCTTGGCGTTGACTGGACAATCCCACATAAATATCTTGCCACCATTTCAAATTCAATTTGATAAAAATTCAACCAAAACTCATTCCCTGCTGCTGACGTCCCCATTTCTGGAACTGGCACTGTGCTTGAAACTGCTTTGTCACATTTCCAGTCAATAACCAATTTTGGGGGGCAATTTGTCATGAAAACGAACCTTGAATTCTCCCATCCTTTTTATTTCCATCACTCAGCCCCTCACTGCCTCATAACTGTGCCTTCTGAATGGTCTGTTTATCTTGGTTTTCCCCCGAAATTCCAGCTTATATCTGGCCAACAGATTAATCTTTTAAAATACCACGTTGCTGATTTTACTCCCCTACTTGAAAACTTCACTGGCACCCCATGGTCAAGAAACCAAAATTAAACACCTTAACCTTGCATTTGCATTCTTAAAATAGCTGAAAGCATGCAGAAGTTCCTGGGCCAGGGATGGAAAGCTAGCCACAGGAGCGACAACGCAGGCAGAATCATTAGCAACCAGAAAATGCCTGAAAACTCTTTATATCTGGACTTAATCTAAAATTTCATGAATTCTCTCTTCTAGGCCAATTGATCAACTAAAGTTCCTTAATATAATTTCTCCCCTCCCTCGCCATCTCCCCTCCCTTCCATCCCCAAATCTTCCCTATCAAATATAATTCAGCTCTCATCCAACCTCATTCGCAATGAGCCTTTTCCAGATTAGGCTTTATCAGTCAAAAAGTTCTCCCTTCTTTTATACTCATAGCCCTTATTTTTCCTACTACAATAATTTGTCTTGTCATAATTTATGTAGAGTTCTGAATGTGTTATCATTTTCAAATGGTATGACCTATATCTTCACTTTAAACTCCTTAAAGCCAGGGGCCCCTTATTGCTCGCATGTTTCACTATTTGACTGAGTAGTTAGACCACTGATAGCAAGGAAATTATATTAAGCATCAGGTTTAAAATGAAATAGGTACCAGTTCCAAGTCTTTTACATATACCTAGATACCTGGTGATTGTCCTATACACATAACTCAGCACCATAAACCTAAAGTCATATTTCAACACCATGAAGGAATAATCTGACAAGAAGGAAATCTACTTCAGTCACACCATAATATGATATGCTGACATCACTATATTTGAGAAGTACAGGTACACAAAAATATCTAAAGATGGAAAAATTGTATGATAAAATGGGACTATACAAGTTGATGGTAATGGTCCACATTTAACAATTTAATAGCCAACAATTACAGGAAATTTACGGTTTTCCAGCCTCTGTTCTAATCTCTTAGACATATTATCTCATTTAATTTTCACAATAACCCTATAATGTACGTATTACTATCTCGTTTTACCAATGAAGAAAGACGAAGGCTCAGAAAGGGTAAACAGCTTGCCCAAAGTCACAGAATCTATAAATGGAATAGCTGGGAAAGCCCAGCACTAGTGGAATCCAAAGCCAGAGATTGTAACCCTTACATAATCCATGTCATCAACTACATCATCTATTTGGAGTATACATCAGATATGTTTTAGTTTGAATTAATTTATCAATTAACCTTTCCATCTTAATTTTATTTCATAATATCCTCCTGCCTAGAAGATAGGTAGATATACTTAGATATTCTGAAAACCCAACAATAACATTTTACAATGTCTTAAAACTGAGACCAAAAAAAAAAAATCACTGATCTGAAAAATATATGTCACTGGTTTGAACATCATTTGAGGGAGAGTAAATTATATGTGTTGTAAAGAAAGATGTTCTAGTGGGAGGGATCGGGAGCTTGGGCTTATAAGACACAACTTAGAATAGATTTACAAGGAGATCCTGCTGAATAGCATTGAGAACTATGTCTAGATACTCATGTTGCAACAGAAGAAAGGGTGGGGGAAAAAATGTAATTGTAATGTATACATGTAAGGATAACCTGACCCCCTTGCTGTACAGTGGGAAAATAAAAATAAATAAATAAATAAAATAAAATAAAATAAAATAAACCAAAAAACCAAAAAAAAAAAAAAAAGAAAGAAAGATGTTCTAAATGAAGAGACTGGGGAGAAGTAATTTCACATAGCAACATTTACACAGATCACTCACTTCGCCAAAGTACATGGCCTCTCTGGTTATCTCTTTCTTCATCTGTAGAATGAACTAGGTGATCTCTGATTATCCCTTTCAAATTTAAAATTCTTTGATACAATCAATATTCACAAGTCAGAAGCAAGGAGGAATAGCAAACATTTTCTGGATATATTTCAAACACTCAGTAGCATTAAATCTAAAATTCAAGCCCTGATTTGAATTTCCCATTACTGGTATAATCATACCATTTAATTGTGGTTCACACTCAGGAATTATGAGTCCCTGTCATTCGTTACTTGTGGGACTTCCTGACTAGACAATAGGCTCCTTGAAGAAATGGACTGAGTGTTCTTTAATTCTGTATCCTCAGTGCCTACATCCCCAGTGCCATACAATACAAGCTTTCTACATACTGGCTGAATGAATAAGTGGGAATTTAGGGATCTATAGAAAATACAAGTAACCACAGCAACCTGTGCGAATTCAGGAAAGGAAGAGCAGCAATAAATAATATTTTTTAAAAATTTTTTCCAGAAAAAAGAATAATTGCAAAATAGAAACAAATTGTGCCTCTCCTGGTGCCCCTTCTTACCTAACAGACCTCAAATGTGAGTGCAGAGGATTGGTGACGTGTAAAGCTGCACTTCATCCAACCAACAAAATGTACCACATTCAGTGAGAACTCAGGAAGTTTGCATCTGGCATCTACTACAAATGTAGCACTTCTCTTTGACAAATCAGCAGTTACGGGAGCAAGAGTTGCTCTTAATTTAGGTCTTCTTTGCTTCCAAAATATTTTAAATCAAATACTCACGCATCACAAATCATGAAAAATATGAAAATTGGTTGATGCTACAACAGATTCAAACAATATATATTTAACCAAAGAAAATCAACTGTAGGTTATCAGTATTAGTGAAAAGGGTATTTAAGTTGGCCAGACACAAAATTAGCATACAGAAATAGTTCCTACACAGTAGTTAGATGTACTTCAAAAAAAAAAAAATGGAAAATAGGATACACTACCAATAGAAGCCAATTGTATGCCATAAAGTATCCTAGCATAAGATGTCCAAGTAATGAGTACTCTACAAAGAAAACATACAAACTTTTTTAAAGAACATCAGAGACTATTTTATTAATTGGAGACACAAACCTAATTCCCAAAAAGAATGTTCCAATATTTTTAAAGTATAATTTCTCTCTTCAAATTAAGCTATATGTTTAATGCAATCCCAATCAAATCCCAACATTA
Source organism: Sus scrofa (assembly GCF_054392235.1). Lineage (NCBI taxonomy): Eukaryota > Metazoa > Chordata > Mammalia > Artiodactyla > Suidae > Sus > Sus scrofa. The sequence continues at coordinate 112,410,738 of NC_139395.1, forward strand.
AATTTTATGGAACTTGACAAGCTGATTCTAAACAATATAAAGATAAAAGCCAAGAATGTTTGAAAAACAACAATATGGTGGCATTTACCCTATCATATATCAAAAAATATTTGAGAACTATAATAATTAAAAGAGTATTATATTGATGCAGAAATAGACACGGTTTAGTGGGATATACTAAAGAGTCTTAAAATCCATGGCTATGTAAGAGTTTGTTTTATTATAAATAGGGTCTTATAAGTACCAAAGGTGTACTACTTAATAATTACTACGAAAAGTTAAAAGTATAAGAGAAGAGCTTTTAAATCTTGTGGTAGTAAAGGCCTTCCTACACGATATATAGAATTTACTCAAGCCATAAAAATATTAGCTTTGAGTACATAAGAAGTTTTAATTTCTGTGCAAGAAAGATGCCATAAATGAAATTAAGGGATAAGAAACATTCATCAAAAGACATCATTAAATGAGTAAAAAGCGAGCTAAAAAATTGAAGAAGATATTTTTAGTACATATATGTAACAAAGAACTCATATCCAGATTATGTGAATGATTCCTATAGATCAAACATTTTAAAAGGTGATCTAATAGAAAAAATAATCAAGAAATTTATACCACGTGTTTCATGTGAGATATTTCACATAAGAGAATATCCAAATGGAAAATAAACATATGAGAAAATGTTCAGTCTCACCAATCATTAGGGAAATACAAACTAAAACCACATTGAGATCCCTCCATATCCACCAGAGTGGCTGAAATTCACCAAAAAAATTCCTGACAATACCAAGTGTTGGTAAGGATATGGAGCAGGTGAAATTCTTGTACCTTCCCTATATGAATGTATGATTGGTATGATCTCCTTAGCAAAGTGTTATCTACTAAAATCTAACATATACACACTCTATAAATATACACAATCTCCCCAATGTATTCCAAACAAAAATGCAGTTCACCATAAACTATACAGCAGTGAAAAGGATTATTTTTTGGTGTTTAAGTTCCTCCACTCTTAATGTTTGATTGTGTCATTGGCCACTTTCTGGCACCTAACCTACTATTGTGTATAGAGACAATGGATAGAAAAGGATCTGATGAGTATCAGCATCCTTTTACAAGATGTCTTATTCAGGTGAAAATGTGATAAGAGCCTCATCTGACCAAGAAGGAGGAGCTGTTTAATCTGGAGAGCAAGGGAGCTTTAGCGGGAGCTGGGAGTCCTATAGAGTAGCAGCTCTTCTGAAACCTACTGTCTATACCTATTTCAGTTCTCTTACTTGCACTTTTTCTTGATCTATTATTGAACTTTCACATTAAAAAAAACTCAAGGAAACTATGAATTCAACTGATAGGGTAATTTTGGAGCTCACAGGATCAAACTTTGATTTGATATTGAGCTATATCAGTCCTGGGGGTTTAAGAGATAAAAGAGTCTTTTAGCCTAATTCTAGTTAAGTCCTCCTATTTCAATTCAACACTTTGAGTCAAAAATTTAGGGACTTAAACTGTTATTCCTTCTATCTAAGCTGCCCCGGGCTCTAGAGTAATGAACCTGCTCACAACCTTGAATACCCTTTCATACTGACTTAAAGCAATCACAAAATAGTTTTCCACCATTTAAGATGCATGTTTTTTGTTGAGGTTAAAAAGAAATCTGTAATCAGACATAAAGAACAAAGTGGACAAGAATGTTATAATCTGACTATATAATATTCTTTCGTTCTTGATGGATCACTAAAATATCACAAAAGATTATTCTCTATGTTAATTTTAAAGTTGTCCAGTTAAACCACTATTTGGTATCCTTTCAACAAACCTCTTTATTGAAACTTTCTTCTCAGAAATATTCATATATTATTCAGAAAACATTCAAAGTTTGAGAAACATTTTTGTTTTACATAAGATGTACAAATTTGAGATAAGACAATTTAAAAAACACCTAACTGTAGCTGCAACACTAGCCTAGCTACATTGTGATGATTATGTTGTTCTGTCAGCTGTCCATTACATACTACTGGATTTTAACAGTGTAATTTACAAAGGGGCCAAAAGCCCCCCAATAGACAACATCTATCCTCAAAAAACACTTCACTCCACGTCACCACAAGCAATGATTTAAATAATTCTACATAATAGTAATTATTTTACCACCCCTTACTAGCTACTGCCAAGTTCAAATCTTTGAACACTAGTAGGATTTCTGTTGCCTTTAGTTATGTTCACACTACGTAACCAGTTCCAGACCCTCCTCATCTCCTTGAAAATCTTTCAATTCTGACCCACTCTCTTATTGATTACTATACCTTCTGGAGTCTTTTTTTTTTTTTTTTTTTGTAATCAGCAAAAATCATCTCTGGCTAACTTAAGCAAAAAAGAATTTTGGGGAAGGCCATCAGATATCCCATTTTATCCATGGAAATCTTGGGACTTGAGCAGGAACAAAGGGAGATTAGCATAAAACAGGCCTAAGTCGTACCACAGAAACAGTCTGGTGAGGACATGGCTACTGGCACTACCAACTCTGCCATGAATAATTAATCAACTGTCCCCATGGTTTTGCAAGCTTCAGTGATTTAGGCAAGAGCAACCAATTTGCCAGGGTGCTTAGATGTTTTACTGACCAAAAAAAGAACTAATGTCTATTAATCAAACAGAAAAATAATCAAAGGATGTGAATACTTCATAAAAAGATAAACAAATGGCCCATTAACATATAAAAACTTTTACCTCAATATGAAAATACAAATTATAGGCATAATAAGAAATAATTTCTTACTAAAAAACTGACAGAAAAATAAAAGACTAATAATGTGTCCATGAATATGGAGGAAAACTGGCACATTCTATAATATATATATTTGATGATAGTGTTGACTGGTACAGTCTTTTAGATGAGGAGTTTTTCATGATCTATCAAATTTACAATGTGCCCCAGAAATTTGACTGCTAGAAATCTAACCTAGGGAAATGTTCACATATGTCCACAAAGATGGATATACACAGATGTCCACTGCAGCACTGACTGTAATTGTTCAACTGGAAACTTAAATGTCCTAAAGTAAAGGCAGGTTAAATAAATTATGATAAATTCCTACAGTGGAAGTCTGCAAAGTCATTATTAAAAAAAAAGATGGACTTATATACAATGCTTAATATCTCTCTTATGTATACTCTTAAGGAAAAGAGACAAGTTTCAGAATAAAATTTAAAAAGCCATTTTATGTAAAATAAAAAATAATGTGTATGCATCTAGGTATGCAAAGAGAGGGTGCAAAAAAATGCACACCAAACTTAACAGTTGCTACTTGTGGGGATCTAAGAATTGGGGGCTTCCAAGAAAGGGGACTTCTACATTTTGTTCTGTGAACTTACATACTGTATAAATCTTTAAAGCAAGATATGTATCCATCTTTCACTTCTATTTTAAGAAATGCAGTATGTATGAGGTAGTAGATGAAACTGAAAAGAAGTGTTTCCCAGGAAGTATATTAATCAAAAAGGAGCACAGACTTTATATTTAATCAAGACTTGAGTTCAGATCTTTACTGCACCTCTTCCAGTATGTCTTGGAAAAATTACTTAGCCTCTCTGAGCTTCAGTTTCCCCATCTGTTTAGAAAATGAGAATAATAACAGCATCTTTCACAGAGTGGTTGTGAGCATTAAATAAAACAACTAAAATGATCAGTGCTGCACACAACCCACTGCATGATAATGAATGGTGACCATCTCTCACTCCTTTTTTTTTTCTATATAAAATGAGGGAAGTAAGAAGCATCACCCTTTTGACAACATATTCTACTCTAGAATCCCACTGTATAAGAAATAATTTATACAGAGAATTGTTGTTGTGTCCTTAGTTTTCAATTCACCCTCAAGAGGGTTTATAATCATGATTCCCAATTTCTCATTTGGGGGAGCTAAGTCCCCAAAAGACCGAATGCCAACTGCCTGGCTTAGGTCCCCAGCCCCACAGCTAAAAAGAGGACACCCAACTTTGCACCAGCTTCCAGTCCCTAGAGCCCACCCCTTTTCTAGTTAGACCTTAATATGTACTGCTTCAGAACACGTAGCAGAAGAACTCTAGCAGAAGAAAAACTCAAGCATTTGTTCGAAATATTTCTGCACAGAAAATCACATGTAGCTTTTGGTTTTACACTTAAAAGTCTCTCGCTTTTTTTTTTTTTTTTAAGAGTCCAAAATCTGATCAATAGCAGGGAAGCTGTAATACTGATCCCTTTCACCAGAGAAATTTACAACCTAATAGGGCTTTAGAGCCAAGATTTTCACAGCAGTGAAAACGATGTGGCCAGAGGGAGGGGGGTAAAGGAAGACGTGGGCGATAACATCCTTGGGCCATCTCTAAGCTCCATTACACCATCCCAAAGAAATATAATAGGATTTGAGGCCCAATTATTACTTCCTCCATCTAACCCCCCTTCATTTAACATATCATTTGTATTTTTAGACAAGTCCCTCCGGGCTCTCACACTTTTGTAGGTGAGTCAGACAGCAAGAGCCGTGGCAGCTATCCAAGGAAACTGATCCCCCTTTTAATGCTCCTTTCTGGTTACCTGCTATAATGTAATTATCATGTACTTGAAGCAATTTTCAGGAAAATGACTTGACAAGAAGAACTCTGTCATTTTGTAAACAAGAACAAACGTTGTAATTGGATCTTAATTACACAATGCTCCGAGAGGCTATTTTTATTTCTTTGTTTGTTAATGCAATTATTTAGCTTCCTTATTTTAGCCTTGACCTTGCAGGAAGAGGGTATTTTCCAGTCAGCATAATGCTTTATCTTTGAAAGCTACAATCAATAAGGATAATTAATGATGCCGGCTGCAATGATAGCCTCAGCAATCATTATCCCACATTAATCCCTGCAGTCAGACTGGGGTCAAGGCCATCTAAATCATTCACCTAGGGGTGGAGAAATTCAAATCATTTACCAATTTAAATCCTTGCAAACAAATCCCACTTTATTTTCAAAGCAGTTTAAATGCTGACCGGGTTTGTTTTGTGTATTTTCACTAGGCGCTTTTTTTCTTTCCATGACCGAATATATACTTTATTTTAGCATTGCAATTTTGCTGTTTGTGTTTTGATAAATTAATGCTAAAACTCACAGCACATGAAATGTCATTGTGCCTGGAGGTACATGGCACATTTAGCATTTTACTCATCATCCCTGGCCTTAAAAGACGAGGGGCGGGAGAGAGAGGGGAAGAAGAAGGGACAGGGAAGGAAGAATAGAGGATGGAAGGCAGAATCAGTGTTAGTGGCCTTAGGCTGGCAGAGACCTGGGGAAGAAGGTAGAAACTACCTGCTGGAGAATCTTCGACATGGAACGGCAGGCTTACTCAGCATTATTGAAAGGACTGCTGGATGTGAACCTTCACGCTGGATCTTGCAAAACAGCCTCTTTGGAGGTCTGTTTCACCCTCATTTTGGCCCTTTTTCCCATGCCTTTCTCTAACATGCAAGTTGGATGACTTGATGTATGCTTCTAATTGTCTGCTATAGATCACACTCTGTTATGAAGAATTCCACTGGGCTCCCAAATATTTTTCAATGATTTCATTTTAATTAGTGCTTTGCTATAAATCATATTCTTCGTCTGCGTACACTGGAGATGATATCAAATTGATGTCTGGTCTCTCCCTCTCCCCTCCTCCTAAATCCCCCCACCACCCTTCTTTCTCTTTCCAGAAATGAATTAGCAAATAAAGAGAAGTCTGTGTTACACTGAGTCTCAATAAATATTTGTTGATACCATATAGCCAAATTTACCTCAATCTTCTTTTTTTTTCAAGTCATGTAACATATGGGAAGGAATTATAGCAGCTAAGTGAAATTTCCTGGCATGGTAATTAGGGAGTAGGATATTTACGGGTGTTTGGGGAAGATGGAGGAGTTAGAGATAGATGCGAGAAGCAGGGGAAAAGATCTGTAAAATGCTCAGCCAGAGTCCCTCTGTCCTCTCACCATGAGAAATTCTCTGCAAAGACTGTATTACAAACTGCTGAGAATTTATCATCCATTGCTTTTTCATTATGAATAGTGAGTGCTAAAGAGAAAGCACTTAACGTGTCTAAGCATAGTTATTATATTCACGACAAGGAACCCTTTCTAATGAGATTTTATCACTATTTCGCCATCTCCCAAATGCAGATCCTTATGTCATCCTGGCAAAAGAAAAACAAAAGATATTTTCTTAGGTCTTGGAATAGATCTGAGTGAAAGGAAAAAGTGAGTATAACTGAATTAAGAAGGGGAAAGTGAGCTCTGTGTTTGAACCTGGGAAAGCACATGCCATTCTAGGCTGGACTGTGGGTGCTCCAGCTCCCATCTGGCTGTCTAGGCTTTCGATCTTTAATGAGAAGTCCAGTTTTTGCATATATTGTCTTTTTCTACCTTCACTCTGCCCTATCTGGCCTCTCACCTTCCAATCCAATAAACACATTTTGTAGAGTATCCCACAAGCAAATCTGGTACATAATTTGCAGACTCTGTGCTAAATGAATATGTGGAACCTCACCTAGGACAATCAAGTCAATCTCCCCTTCTTGTGAGCCAGTCCCTCAATCCACAGTGGATGGGCACCCCTCCCATGAAGGGACTGCAACTTCTGCTCTGGGTGAGCTAGGACCTGCATTAGTAGTAAGATCTAGAGAGGCCCCTACTGCATCACTCACCCAGCGCCCTATGGAGCTGCCAACCTGGGGAAGGGATGGCTGCTACCACCCTGATCTATAGAGATGCCAGGGGACACACAGCCAACCTGAACCCAACGGGGCTCAGAGGGGAATGTGAGCATGCCCCCCATCTTAGCAATGTGACCTGCTCATCATTTCCTAGGGGAAGGAGATAGCAGGTTTGGAGCAGGGAGGGAAGGGGAGGCTAGGTGAGGTGGGACACCAGAGGGCAGAGAACAGCCAGCTGAGAAGCCATGCTGAAGAGGCAAGGGAGGCCATGTGAGCTCCAAGTCCAACACACCCTCCAATATCCATTGTACTTCACTTACACAAACTCAAAGACATGACAAATCCAAATATTAAATTGTTAAGAATTTCAAGATAGTAATTGCAGAGCATTAAATCTCAAGCATGGGACCTTTCTGAGCAAAGGATCCTCTTCAGTTTTGCTGGTCACTCATCCATGTAGCCAACCTTCCCATCATGTACCAGGGGAGATCCAAAGAAGAATAAGAGTCAACTCCCTCCTCCCTCTAGAGGAGGACACAGGCAGGTAGGAAGAAACCCAAGCTACATCACAGTGTGAGTGTGGTTCACTGAGCACCTAGTATGTTCCAGGCATTGTCCTGAACACCTCTCTGCATCACCAACATTATCTTCACAATGACCCCATGAGGTAGTAGTATTACTATCCCTGTTTTTTAAATAATGAAACTGAGGCTTAAAAAGTAACTTCATCAAGTTCACATAGCCAAAAAGAGGCAGAGCCAGTATTTGAATGCAAAATAGATACTCCTAAGTATGGTACTCTGCTGCTTCCATGGAGAGTACAGAAACATTTGTGCAAAGTACTTTATAGGGTGTAGAGGTCATAAGTACTGCCTTATGGGAGTTGAGAAAGACACTAAAAAGGTGAATTTTAGTTAGATTTTGAAAAATGTGCCCATCAAGGAAGGAGGAATGGTGCATACAGAATCATGGAAAGACATAGACAATCCAAGAAGTTCCTTACAGATAAAGCAAGGGGTACATATCAGAGAGCAGAAGGGAATAAAGCCAGGGAGGCAGAGTGAAAGAAGTATGTCCTCTTAAGGCCTTAGACTTTACTCTGTAGGTAGTGGGGACCTAACAGTAACCACTAACCTGAATGTTAACATGATCAGATGGCTAATCTCTCAAGAGGCCAGGCCAAATTTATATGGAACATGTACAAAAAAACAAAACCACAATGACTATCATCTTTTGGAAACCATTCTCAATTTACGTCAAGGATTTTGCAAAGACTCTGCAACAGTAAAGTCATTCTTCCAGAACAGCTGCTAACACAGCGGAAGAGGCCAAAGAATGAATAAAGACATACTAGTCAATGGGAAAGGGCCTTAAACAGAAGAAAACCTCAGATGATCAAACTTACATCCATTCTCACAGCAGCATGAGAAGGAGGCCATGGAATAAGGCTGCCTTTGGCAGCTAAGGTCTGGACCAGTGTTTGAAATGTATTAACATAATGGAGACAAGCATGGAATCCCAAAAGCTTATTTCATTTACAACCAATCAGTGTCCCCAACCTGGATTAGAATCAGGAGATGTCAGGTTATAATGCTGTCCCTGGCTCTGCCTCTAACAAGCTCTGCAATCTTGGGCCTGCCTCCAAGCATTTTCCCAGGAGTCAGGTGGGTGAGACCAGGTCAGTCTTTGCTTTAGAGTTAGAAAGGTCTGGGTTCAAGTCTCAGTTCTGATACTTGCCATCTGTGTGACCTTGGATAAGTTACCTATCCTCAATGAGGCTTCGTCTATACCAGGGATAAAAATTTTAACCATAAAAGCTTATTAGAAGTATAAACTTTAAAAAACAAAGAAACATATGACTGGAATAGTTCACATGGTGGTGCCAAGAAATGTCAGTTCGCTTTCTTGTTCTGTCTTCAGTCTTCTCACCTGCAGTGTGAGGGGGTATTAGGTGGGTTCCAAATGGCCCCCTAGCTTAACCTTTACTTGACTCTAAAACCTTCCTCCATTTCCCTCTTTTAGCACAAATTTTATGTGCCATTCACTGTGCTGTGTCCTGGGGACATAAAGGTGACTGCTCTTCTTAGCCCTAAGAGGTTTATTTCCCCACCTTTTAAGCATCCTGATAGCAATTATTTATCAGCAATAGCAGGAGAATGAGTTGCTCAGCAGTGGCCTTTATTTGCAGAATGGCTAGTCTGCTTCCTTGTCTCAAAATGTCTTTTATAACACCTGAAAATTCGTTAAAAAGCAGTTTTTTGTTTTTGTTTTTTTTAATGTACATTTCTTTATTATTTTTTAATTACTCAAATGAATTTATCACATCTATAGTTGTATAATGATCATAACAATACAATTTCACAGGATTTCCACCCCACAGCCCAAGCACATCTCTCCACCCCCCAAACTGTCTCCTCTGGAGACCGTAAGTTTTTCAATGTCTGTGAGTCAGCATCTGTTCTGAAAAGAAGTTCAGTCTGTCCTTTTTTTCAGATTCCACATGTCAGTGAAAGTATTTGATGTTGGGGTCTCTTTGTGTAGATGACTTCACTTAGCATGATAATTTCTAGGTCCATCCATGTTGCTAAAAATGCCGGTATTTCATTCCTTTCAATGGTTGAGTAATAGTCCATTGTGTATATGTACCACCTCTTCTTGATCCACTCCTCTGTCAATGGGCATGTAGGTTGTTTCCATGTCTTGGCTACTGAAAATAGTGCTGCAATGAACATCAGAGTATATGTGTCTTTGCGAGTCATGGTTTTCTCTGGATAGATGCCCAGGAGTGAGAATGCTGGATCAAATGGTAGTTCTATTTTGAGTTTTCTGAGGAATCTCCATACTGCTTTCTACAGTGGTTGAACCAATTTACAATCCCACCAACAGTCCAACAGTATACTAGGGTTCCTTTTTCTCCACACCCTCCCCAGCACTTATTGCTTGTAGACTTTTGGATGATGGCCATTCTGGCTGGTGTAAGGTGGTACCTCATGGTGGTTTTGATTTGCATTTCTCTAATAATGAGTGATGTTGAACATCTTTTCATGTGTTTTTTGGTCATCTGTATGTCTTCTTTGGAAAACTGTCTGTTTAGATCTTCTGCCCATTTTAGATGGGGTTGTTTGTTTTTTTGGTATGGAGCTGAAGAAGGTGTTTATAAATTTTGGAGATTAATCCCTTGTCAGTGGATTCACTTGCAAAGATTTTCTCCCATTCTGTGGGGTGTCTTTTCGTTTTGTTTAGGGTTTCCTTTGCTGTGCAGAAACTCTGAAGTTTGAATAGGTCCCATTTGTTTATTTTTGTTTTTACTGTCATTTCTCTAAGAGGTGGATCTGAGAAGATGTTGCTGTCATTTACGTCAGAGAGTGTTTGGCCTATGTTTTCCTCTAAGAGTTTGATAGTGTCTGGTCTTATATCTAGGTCTTTAATCCATTTGGAGTTTATTTTTGTGTGTGGTGTTAGGGAGTGTTCTAATATTCTTTTCCATGTGGCTGTCCAGTTTTCCCAGCACCACTTATTGAACAAGCTGTCCTTTCTCCATTGTATATTCTTGCCTCCTTCGTCATAGATGAGTTGGCTGTAGGTGTGTGGGTTGAATTCTGGGCTTTCTATCCTGTTCCACTGATCTATATTTCTGTCTTTGTGCCAGTACCATGTGGTTTTGATGATTGTTGCTTTGTGGTATAGTCTGAAGTCAGGGAGCCTGATTCCTCCAGCTCCATTTTTCTTTTTCAGGATGTCTTTGGCTATTCTGGGTCTTTTGTGCTTCCAAATGAACTTTAAAATATTTTGTTTGAGTTCTGTGAAAAATGTCCTTGGTAATTTGATAGGGATTGCATTGAATCTGTAGATTGCCTTAGGTAGTATAATCATTTTGATAATATTAACTCTTCCAATCCATGAGCATGGTATGTCTTTCCATCTAGTTGTGTCATCTTTGATTTCTTTCATCAGTGTCTTATAGTTTTCAGAATATAGGTCTTTTGTCTCTTTAGGTAGGTTTACTCCTAGGTATTTTATTCTTTTGGATGTGATGGTAAACGGGATTGCTTCCCTAATTTCTTTTTCTGTTTCTGTTTTTTCTTTTTCTGTTATATATAGTGTATGGTGTATAGAAATGCCATCGATTTCTGTGTATTAATTTTATATCCTGCAACTTTGCCAAATTCATTGATGAGCTCTAACAGTTTTCTGGTAGAGTCTTTAGGATTCTCTAGGTATAGTATCATGTCATCTGCAAAAGGTGATAGTTTTACTTCTTCCTTTCCACTTTGGATTCCTTTTATTTCTTTTACTTCTCTGATTACCGTGGCTAGGACTTCCAAAACTATGTTGAAGAGTAGTGGCAAGAGCGGACATCCTTGTCTTGTTCCTGACCTCAGTGGGAATTCTTTCAGCTTTTCACCATTGAGAATGATGTTAGCTCTGGGTTTGTCATATATGGCCTTTATCATGTTGAGGTAGGTTCCCTTTATGCCCACTTTCTGAAGGGTTTTTATCAGAAATTGGTGTTGGATTTTGTCAAAGGCTTTTTCTGCATCTATTGAGAGGATCATATGGTTTTTGTTTTGTTTTGGCTGTACCCATGGCATAAGGAAGTTCCCAGGAAAGGGATGAAACCTATACCACAGCAGCAACCCATGCCTCAGCAGTGACAACGCTGGATTCTTAATCTGCTGAGCCACAAGAGAAAAGAAATTTTCTTAAGTGTGAATTATTGAATGAGTAATAAAATATATTAAGCTATTCTTGACTAATGCTTTGGAAAAATTAGTTATCTATAAGTTAGGAGCTCTAAGGGAATGGAGGATAAAAGGGTAGATGGTAGATGCCTAGAATAATGCCAGAAGTGGGAAGGCATCAGAGAGAAGATGAGGTACCCCAAATACCAGACTCCACAGCTATAATATTTGTGCTAGGGTGGACTCCCCTCTCCCCAATACTCACCTAACCAACCTATGTGGGCCAAGTTCTAGAATACAACATTGGGTTCTAGAAGCTTCCTCAAGAGGGATGGATTGGGAACAACAAACCAAAAAACTACAATATTCACACTCATAAAGAAAGAAAAAGCAATTTAAATAAGACACTAAAGATAGTCATCAAATCACAAGAGGAGATCAAGAGGGAAGGTTTGCCCATATGACACACCCTAGCATTCTAGATTTTCCATGGTAACTATTTTTTTGGCTGTGCCCATAGCATACAAAAGTTCCAGGGCTAGGGATCAAACCCACACCACAGCAATAACAATGGCAGGTCCCTAACATACTAAGCCACCAGAGAACTACCATAATAACTATTTTTAAACTAGCTCCATAACCTAAGTTATCTTAGTTTCCAGCTTTATCTGGGCTTTTACAGTCTCCATTAAATCCCAGATAAAACTGAGAAACTGAGCATGTATTTAATTTTCTTTGCTCTTTTATGAAAAAAAAAAATTTTAGGAGTTCCCATTTTCCCATGTAACAAACCCAACTAGTATACATGAGGACATGGGTTTGATCCCTGGCCTTGTTCAGGGTTAAAGATCCAGCCTTACTAAGAGCTGTGGTGTAGACCACAGATGTGACTTGGATCTGGTGTGGCTGTGGTGTAAGCCAGCAGCTGCAGCTCCGATTCAACCCCTAGCCTGGGAACCTCCATATGCTCTGGGTGCAGTTTGGAAACAAGCAAAATGTGTGTGTGTGTGTGTGTGTGTGTGTGTACACATATATACATACACATATATGTATAATTTTTAAATTAGTCTAAAGGATTTTATTGATATTTTTTTCTTTATATTACAGCCTCTCCTCCTACTTAAATTCCCTAGTTCAGAGTGTGAGAATAGTTGTGGTAAAAGATGGGGATTGTTGGGACTTTGTTGTCTTAAGAAGCTCAGAGGAGATGCTCAGGATGTCTCCTGTATCAAAAAGAGAGCAGTGATGACCAAGCCAAATAGTCCAGGAGCTGTATCCAAATCCACATGTTCATTCCTTTTCCACGTTTGTTGTGTGAGGAAGACAATGTCTTGACATCTCTCTGTGAGAAGTACAAAGACCTCCCTCACACTGTTCTGTCCTAAATATGAGATCTGGGATTTTGCCAGCCTCTCAATCACTTCCTGATGTCTTTCAGTGCTGAGCTGGCATTTCTTTGGCCTTGAGAAGGGATCAGAGAGAGAATTGGCTGCTTTCCAAAAGAGAAGTAGGAGCAGAGAAGGGGGGAAGGGAGGATGCTCCCCTTGGCATAGAATTTTTAAAAGAGTGAATTTTAAGGCATTTTGGGTTCCTCCCCTAGTTCTTTCAGGAGCATGGTCTGGTCTGTAAGTGGCAGCTCTGCCCATCCTGGTGACAGAAATGGAGGCAACCAGAGAGGGAGCTGGTTTGGGGAAAGAGGGAAAAGTCTGTTTTAAGTATATTAGGTAAACCTTATATAACAGTATGGTAGGACATACTGATGGACATGGCCTACAGCAAGCAATGAAGTCCAGAAGTTGGTCAAGATTAGAAGACACTGATATTGTGAGTCACCTACAGGGACCTGAGGACTGAAGTTAAATGGTTTACTAGGAGTGAGAATGGTCACAGAGATGAGCAGATATAACCTTTGCCCTGGTAGAGGCATCGCTACAGATGTTCCCTATTTATGACCACCCTTCACAAGTGTCCTTAGCCCTGACCATTCAGTTTCTGCCTCCAAGCCAAGCATGATAACATTAGAATCACCTGGGAGCTTTGTGCAGCTGCCAGTGCCTAGGTCCCAACCTCAGATAGTTTGACTTACTTGGTCTAAGGTCCAGGCAATCGGAATTTTCCAAAAGTTCCCAGTGTGGTGACAGTATGGCAGTTTTATTTAAAAAGTGGAGCCCTCGCCTTTCAGAGATACAAAATAAAATATTTATAGATGAGATGCTATTATGTCTGGGATTTACTTCAAAATAATGAAGTGGGTACAGGGAGTGGGTTAGGTAAGAATAAACCAGATTGGTCACAAGTTGCCAACAGTTGAAGTTTGAGTGATAGGTACATGAGGGTCCATTGTGTTTTACTTTCTACTTTCAGTAAGGTTTGAAAGTCTACATAATAAAAAGTGATACGTTAATATAAAATCTTTCTAGACAACCACACAGTATGCCATGCTGAAGACCCCTGGGACACAAATTCTTTATGGGTACAGCACATCTCCAGGATCCTCAATAGCATCAGTTAAGGTATGACTGTCAGACTTCCATGAAGATCCCATCCCAGGCTGAGCGCTTTCCTGCTTCTTTTTTTTATTATTTTAATTTTATTTATTTATTTATTTTGTATTTTTAGGGCCGTACCCACAGCATATGGAGGTTCTCTGGCTAGGGGTCAAATTGGAGCTGTAGCTGCCAGCCAGCTCATGGCAACAACAGATCCTTAACCCACTGAGCAAGGCCAGGGATCAAACCTGTGTCCTCATGGATGCTAGTTAGATTCATCTCTGCTGAGCCTTGATGGGAACTCCTTTCCTGCTTCTTCTAACTCTTCTAACCAAAAGCTGAGGGCTCTGATAGCAATCTTCACTCTCATCTTAAATTCCCCAACAATGAAATTGACAGTTCTGGGAGAACTGCTCATGGAAATGGCAGGATTACCCACAGTAATTATGGTGTGTTTCTTAATCCCTGATTATAGATAACAGAGACAACATGCCTGATGCATGTACTTTAAGTCCTTTGATTCAAAAATAAGCACTTCGTAAAATTGTTCTATATGCTTTTAGAAGAGATACATGAGCACTCTCCTTCCCAATTCACCCATATTAGGTAAAAGAGGAGGAGGCAATCCATGAACAACTGAAATTCTGACAAATTTCAGTTACTTTTAGAAATGAGTTTGTTTCAGTTCCACTTTCCCCACAAAGCTTTCCTCAGAACTGCATTTTCAAACAGCAAGTTAAGCTCCTTCAAGCAATCAGGAGCGGTGGGTGGGTCAGGAGCAGTGATTTTATTAAAAAAAAAGAAAGAAAAAGAAAAGAAACACAACTGAATAGAAAATATCAGAGTGCCTCATATGTGCTGGTGGTAAGTATTGTTTCTGTAAACATTAGTTTCAGTAATTATATATGTGTACATATGTATGTGTGTATTTAATTGGTCTTAATGTAAAATAAAGTCATTCTAATCCACTTTCTTTGAACTTCATGTTTTATGCTCAGATCCACAGAAAAGCCCCTTTCCCTTCATCAGAGGGTGAATCAGGGAGGTCTGGAGCTTGGGGCAGGCCATGGTAAGTGAAGAAGCCACGAGTCTGAAAGATGAATGAGATCAAGACTTAGGGTCTTGGGGAGGAAAAACAAGTATCAGGGCTAGATCTGGCAAGCAGAGCAGTTCAGGCATTGAGGATGCCAGGCAAATCCAGGAGCAGGACTAGATGGCATGGCTCTGGAATCCCCACATTCAAAGGAGCTCAAGAATTGCAATCTCATTGGAAGGGGTGCTGAGGCTTAAAGCTGTGTTTATATGGCAAAATTGGATTGTATCATTGGGGGAGATAGGTCTAATGAGTTCTGATGGAAATCATGGGGAAACCAAAACCCTCAACCCAAGCCACCAAGTCACACCCTTGTCATGACCAACCAAGGCTAAGGTAGCAGAATCCAGACAAAATCAAAGTGGATTCTAAGACTGAGATCCCCAAGGAACTCTTACTCTAGCCCTGTTGCTTCTCCAGCTGCCTTTTGGGTGCAGGCGCACCAGCACCTACCTGCTTCTGAGGGGTCTTGGGGTGAGACCTAACAGCCACCTGAAATAGACCAATAACAAAGGAGAGGAGAGGTGGAAATGGATTCAAGAGATACCACAAAGGTGGAATTGACAGATGTTCATAAAGAATAAATTACAAATTTGTTGAAAGTTGGAGGTAGTGAGGGAGAGGGAACACTCAGAGACTGCTTGGCTGGCAATCTGGAGTCTGAGTTACTGGGTGGTCTTACTTTGGGCAGGCTGCGCCCCAAGGTCACAGGGTTACACTGGGTTGCAGACCCTGGGAGAGCCTGAGTGAGTCTATTAGAAACAACTCGAGAAGACATAATGGGATTGGAGGTCTCCATTGTGAGGGTCAAAGAAATAGAGCAGGACATTTGCTTCACAATAATCACAGACTATAAGGATAGTCAGGCTGCATAATTATAATAATATCCTAACCCTGCACTTGACCACATGAGAGAAGGTCTGTAAATACACACAGTCCCAAGCAGTTCCTAACAGAGATTTTGTCGACACTAGCTCCATTTTACACTGTACAATGTGTTTTTCCCAAAAATGGACATCATCCCATTTGAGTCTCACAACAAGCATGTAAGGGAGATAAATGGACAGCGTTAACTCCATTTTAGAGACTATGGAAGTAAGTTTTTGCCCAATTAAATGATTTCCACCAACCCAGTAAGGAGGATTTTTGGCTTATAACCTAAGTCTTCTTCTGCCTCACGTTATAGAAAACCAGCCCAAGGATTCTACTCCAATACTCAGGACCAAGGGAACAAGGACCAGTTCCAGAGAAATAAGAAAGAATCAGAGCAGATAAATGCAAGTCAGCAGCACCACGTAAGTGACTAATGGGGATTATTTAAGCACTGAGTCTTTGCTTATCAGCTGACAATAAACCCAAGGGCAAGAAACCCTGAAAGGGGAAAATGTAAGATGAAAAGAACCTGGTAAGTATAATTTAAATATAAAATTTTTTTTAAATTTTTCAAATTAAAAAAAAAAATTAGGAGTTCCCGTTGTGGTGCAGTGGAAACAAATCCGACTAGGAACCATGAGGTTGCGGGTTCGATCCCTGGCCTCGCTTAATGGGTTAAGGATCTGGCATTGCCATGAGCTGTGGTGTAGGTTACAGACGTGGCTCGGATCCTGCGTTGCAGTGGCTCTGGCGTAGGCTGGCAGCTGTAACTCCGATTAGACCCCTAGCCTGGGAATCTCCATATGCCATGGGAGGAGCCCTAAAAAGCAAAAAAATACATATATATATATTATAGTTGACTTACAACGCTATGTCAATTTCTGCTGTACAGCAAAGTGACCCAGTTATCTTTTGAATGCAGGAATGTTTCATATATATAAAACATATGTTAAGTATATATACATATAATTTATATCGATATAACATTTCATTTATATATATTTGGTACTGCATTATTCCTTGCTTGCTATTTAAATTGTTTTTAATTAAAATGAAATTAAATAATTTTATTCCATCATTACATATACACAAGGCCCTCCTTTTCTGAGGTTAGTTGGTACCTAAAAAAGTTTTAAGTTTTAATATAAGGACATAATAAATAGTGGAGGACAAAAACTTCTACTATAATTTAACCTGAAAAACAAATAAAACTAAAATTATGAAAACAAGTTTTATGCTGTAGTTTTAAAAGCGTATAATTGCAACCAGTTGCTAATTCTTAGAAGGAACAAAGAATGTATCAAGTATTGATTGGTTTGTTTGGAGTTCATATAACTTTTTTTTTTTTTTTGTCTTTTGTTTTTTTAGGGCCGCACCCTCAGCACATGGAGGTTCCCAGGCTAGGGGTCTAGTCGGAGCTGTAGCCGCTGGCCTACACCACAGCCACAGCAGCACAGGATCCAAGCCATGTCTATGACCTACACCACAGCTCACAGCAACACCGGATCCTTAACCCAATGAGTGATGCCAGGGATCAAACCGCAACGGTTCCTAGTCGGGTTCATTTCTGCTGTGCCACGATGGGAGCTCCAGGATTTCACATAACTTTTTTGATCAAACTAATAGCAAACTGATTCTCCTCTGAATGTCCATGGTGAAGCCATCCCTCCAGACTTTAAAATTTTTACCTGATAGATCTTCATTTGTCAATGATTTTACATGTGATTGAAGTAGTTCTCCAATATTACTTTTCTCAACTTCATGAAATCTTGAACGTTCTGAAAAATTTCCCATTTCCCCCTACAATCAATTTCCCTTTGTTTGCATTTTATTATCAGATGTTTGCCACCTCAGAAACCCAGCAGGAGCCAGCTGACAAGCAAGCAGATGTTGAGTGGGAGCTAATTTTATAGGCGGTCACTTTAGTAATGTTTTACGATACAATAAATTTCACTGGCAAACTAAGGAAACTGAGATACTGTAGTTACTTCTTGCATCCCCATGGCAAGTGTGGAATGATGCAGCTCATATCTGAAGAATCTAAGTTATCTACACCCAAAGGCTGCCCCTTTCCACCACCAGCCCTCTCCACCAGAAATCAGAACTCTCATAACCTGGGAGCAGCACCACAGGTAAAGACTTTAAGGGTGTGCTGCTCAATAGCCCCAGGAAGCAAAATCCCTAACATCCCAAAGCATGAGGAAAACATCACAGTCACAGTGCTGGCCTGAACTCTTGACACTAGCTTCCATCTTAGCACATCAGCACTGTTCCTCAAGCCTGCTCTGGCTGCCATTCCTCCTAATCCTGTCCTTTGGAGTCACAAAAGCCTGGTTTCTCTTAGCGGCTGAGCAAAAAAAGTAAAGATGGTAGCTCATCGGAATTAGGAGATCAGAGGAAGAGAAACCACCAGTCCCATCTGCTATGATCCATAAATAGAGACAGTTTTACATGTGTGTCTATGGAAGGCAGTTAGTGGAAAGGAATGTACATCTTCAGATAAGGCCAACTGCATTAGCAATGCTGCTGGTATTTTTGACAACCAGCAATGTCAGTAGAATTAGGATTCCAGGCTTGAGGTCAGGAAGCAATTACTTGGATATGGGTCTTCCTTTTGGCCACCACATCAGCAATACTCTCTCCTGTGACTTTTTTTACTCAAGAAAAGATTCTGGTTGAATGAGTCATCTCCTTTCTAGGCCAAGAAATAAAATTTCTGAAATCCTTAGGGTAATATTTTAGAGAAGTGGTTCAAAACTGAAAACTTGTGATTCTGGCCAATCACTTTCTCTGCAAGGCTCACTGAGACCAAGTTTTTCACTTGATAAATATGGTGAAGACATATTAAAACAGACAGTGCTCTAGAGGTAATGAAATCTCTCATATTCGTAAACGGTGTTTATAGTTTATTCCAAAAATGGCAAGGATGTAAAAATTAAAGTCTGTTTCCAGGACGCATAGATTTGGGGAGAAGCCTGCCTAGCGCTGGATATATGTAAACAAAATTTTGGTCCCTAAATGCTAGGTAACTTTATCATGAGAAGAACGAAGTAATATCTTTGATGATGAATAGGAGTGATACAAGTTCCAAGGAGGATATATACTGGAATGTAGATGAACTTAGGACATATGGCTTGAAACAAAAGTAAATAAACAAGAATCCACATGAAAAGAATAAGAATGGCTACCTTCAGAAATAGGCCATTTCCACCAACTGAAATGCCAATAATTACATTCCCAATCTACCTGCAGAGAGCCTGGGAAATGTAAGTGATCACATGGACTGTTTGATCATCATTTATTAAATCTGCTACAATCCACCCTTCTCATCACCAAGTATTTCTTTGTTTCCTTCTTCCCACACAGAATACACTTAACTCCTCCATAAGGGAGACAAGCCAAAGTTCCATCCAGCCACCGCATTCATCTCAAAGTTCATCTTTTTGGATGATGTCCAGTTATTTCTCCATTAGATTCAGTTAAATGTGACTTTTCAAACCCTCGAGTTCTGATTTTACAAAAGACAAGTTATTTACTCCCTCTTCACATATATGCATATGCACACACACCCATTCACAAAGGTATGTGTAAATACTTCCATTTGGAAAAAGACTAGGGGAAACGCAGCAGCCACTGAGCTATAGCAGTTCTGGAATCCAGCCTGGCAGCCTGGGAAGACCTCGTACCCCGGGGATGGGAGGCTCCTTGGTTAGGCTATGATTCTGTTCTCTAAAAAGAAGCTCCCTTTTTCATTGTTCTCCGTGGTTCTTCGATTAGTCCTTTGGAAGAGTCTTCTTTCCCCTTATTCTTTGGCTTGCTCCTGAAGTGACCTTGGAGGAATTTGGACTCCTAGGGGCTATTTGGCTTTCTCAACTTGCTTTCTACCCATTGACTATTTGGGACCCTAGGATCGTTTCAAGTTCTGAATATTCAGATACATTTTACAGCTGCTTTGGTGATATAGTTGCCTTTCAGTCCATTGGACAATACGCACACTCAAAGGACTTCTCCATATGTGGTCCTCAAATCTGTTTTACTTCTTTGCTTCCTCATCTCCACGTCTCCTTTTCTCACCTTCACGGTGGCTACTGAAACTAGGCTATTGGGTATGAATAGGAAAACCACATCTTGCGCAGTGTTTGCCTTGAGGCCTATTAATCAACTGAGAGGCATTTTCTCCCTCGAGGTCTTGTTAAATACCATCTCTTAGGGCTGGGTTCTAGAAACAGTCAACTCTTCCAAATTTCTAGTTCCTGAATTTTGAACTCTCTACCTTTTCTTTTCCACTTTATAAACTGATTACTTCTCTCCAAAGCTTACCTCTTTCTTGTTTTATCTTGCCACGAACAGCTGATAATATCACACAATACTAAAGTCCTGTTTTTCACTCTCTCTCATAGCATTACAAGTTTATTAGGTAAATAATCTGCTTGCCTGGTTATTAGAAGCAATAGTTTACCTGAATATTTTGCCACAACATATCAGGAATCATCATCTATCCAGCACCATATTAGTTTCTTCACAATTCACCCAAATGACTAAGACAATGCCATGTATTTTAGGTTTTTCTTTTGGCAGCACCCCCACTTCAAGACAAGAAGTTCTATAATAACCCAAGTTGCCACAACAGACCGATCCCCACATCTCAATGACTTAGCTCAACAAAAACTCGTGACTTGCTCACATAAGGTCTTAAACAAAACAGCAGGCACTCTCTTCCATTCAGTGACTGAGGAGGCTTTCTCCAACTGTCACTAGAGCCTGATAAACCTTGGCCCAGCCTTTAAAACTTAAGTACTGAACCTGTCAAGCAGAGAGCCAGCCCCTGGCACATGGTGACAATCTAGGGACAGAAGCCCAGCCTCAAGGGACACAGGCAACTTCTGTCTCTTCATGCCACCTTTATGGGGTTGGCATATGCTTTTGTACCTGCATCTTTTTAAAGTATTGGTTTATAAGATTTTGTGGGTAATGGTTTGAGTGACCAATTGTCTCAATTTGTTAGAGACTTAGGGGGTTCCTAGGACACAGGACCCTTTGTGCCAAAATTAGGGCGGTCCCAGGCAAACTGGGGCAAGCTGTTCACTCTAGTCATTATTCTCTTTAAAAAAAAGTACATAAAAACAAACAAACAAAAAACTATGTTTAAAGAAACTGCCTCAAAAGTCATCATCTTCTTCCTCCTGCCTCTATGAACATACATGACCTACTTTCCAAAAGAAGACACCAGCTCCTGCACAAACAGTCTGGCCCATATTTGTATGTGCCTCTGATTAATTAAGAAACCTCCGTTGTGCTCTTTTAAAATTTAAAATATGTGCAGATCTGTCCTCCAATACAAAGCATACAGATGAAGTCATAACAGGATTCAAAGAGGGAAATATTTAACAGGACATCCACAGGCAAAACTTCTCACCCCCAAAAGAGAGCAGGGTCATGATCTCTGCATTCAGCAAGGGTTCATTGTGAGCCTGAAGAAAGACCTGCTTGGGGACCTAGAGTTATGATGAAGTAGGTCAATTTTCAAAATAAACGTTCATTATATTTTACCCTTTGAAGAAAAATGCTGCTTGGCCTTAAACAAATTAAGAGTGTTCAGGCTTTTTATTTGGAGCGTTTTTTAGTTGAATATTATTAAAAATAATTACAGGCTGTGGATTTAATCTAAAACACAATCAGCACCCCCAAAGTCCCCTACAGTGAGTTAAAGCATCCTCCTTCTCAAAATTCAAAATTAAGTGGAAATTCAGATTAGTTTTGATTTATAACCACATTATGAACTATTTAATATTTTCAAGAAGTCATTCCCCTTGCCCATATTAAATTAATTTACAACAGAATATTATATAATTTATATATGCATACATATAATAAATTATAGCCTGACTATATAATTCTACATGTATAATTAATTACATTAACCATCTACATTTTAAGCCTACAATTAGATAACCCTAAAAGACAACCCCGTTAGCATTTTTTAATAAATACTTGTGTTTGGAGCTGTTTAACAGAGCACCTGATAGCTGATAGAGCAGTGTTAACATCTGTTCCATTATTTCCAGAGGACGTTGGTTGAACGCAATACTATTCACATAAAATATGCATTTGTTCTAGACTGTCAAGTGCCTCTATTATTTTATTAAAAAGTCAAAAAAGAATATAATCAGACTTCATAATTTATGTGTGACATTTTCATTACAGAAAACTTTATGCAAAATTGAATTCCAAAATTTAATTTCCTGTGATGTTTAAATTACTTACTATCTGGCTCCTCTCCAAACATCGTGATCATTGAAGGCCCCATATGAATTCTATTAAGGATACATTTTGCCTCTGCCAGAATATACAGGGTATTTTTCTAAGTAACTCTAAGAATATGCTTCTTAAATATATTTTGTGCCAGTTTAAATAGTTTTTCTCACACAGGAAAGAAAAGCAGGAACTTTTCTTTCTTTTTTTTTTTTTTTTTTTTTTTTTAAACCACAGACAGATTTTCTCTGCTTCTCTCCTTCCCACCTTGTCTGTGACCTCTTATTCCTGATACTTTAACCCAAAATAAGCCAGGCTGGTCCAGCCTTGTCAGTTAGGGCTCACCACATCACAGGACAATAACCAGGTTCCCCCTGGTTTTCTTTTTCTTTCAGGCCGTCCGAAAAAGAGGCTTTGTCCAGGATAGAGCACATGGTGAGGAATCTGACTCTCTCTCTTGTCACCCCCTTGATGTGATGGTGGGTACCTCCTTCCCCCACTCCCTCTGTTGCCATGTCAATAGGAGCAACCTGACTTAACATCATTCCCAAGGTGCTTTGAGAAAATTACATCACACCTCCCAGCTGCCAGGGAAATAGGACTGCTTGCCTGTAATGAGCAATAATTTAAATAATGAACCTTTGAGGGAAGGAGGGTGCCACCAACAGAGTTACCTTGATGAATTTTCTGGCAGGGAACAGATTTCCAAAATGGAATTTCAAATGGAGAAATCACAGAACTATCCGTGGTGAGGGGGGAAGAGCAAGTGTGAACCACTGTCAATTGGTCAAGGGATGGCAGGATTCCCTGCACAGGGCTGCCACACACAACTGGGGGCAGTGCTTGGATTTGCCCAGCTATCCATTCCACCAAAGAGAGCTCCATGGCCAGGCACCATATGATAGGCTTGGAATACCACAAGGTATCAGACAGGATCTTTGCCTCAAAGAGTTCATAGTTCAGTAAGAGAGTAACTTTTACATTTAAGTAAGGGTCTACATCTTAAAAGTGACTTGACATGCTGTTTCATTTGATGGTCACTTGCCTGTGATGCAGAGAGCCAGACATGACTCCATCTAATGAGGGAGGGAAGTAAGCCCCACTTGAGTGATTTTCCAGAGGTCACACCACAAGAAAGTAGCCAGGCCTCCTAGAGCCCAGGCAATCTACTTTACTCAAATCCAAAACTGGACTTCAATGGAGGAAGCCAGGAAGCCATGATATTTGTGTGTCCTGGAGAAGGATCAGCTCATGCTTTCACTCTGTATTTCCATGGTCCTCTGCAATGTTAGAGCAGTAAACTCAACTAAGACAGTCACCCTTACAGCTCTTCTCATCCGTCTGCTGCTGTAAGAGTCTATCTGATCCAATGCAGGGGATCTTAAGGACATCACCCTGCCAACCTCATTCTCCCAAGAATGTTGTTACCCCCAGGCTGTCACTCCACTACCTGAAATTCCGCCATTGTGAGTCCTTTTTTCCTCTTCAGGCACTCTCCTTTAAAAGATTGCCCTAGAAGAGCTCATACAGTTAATCCATAAGGAGCTAGTTAGACTCCACTGGGGAAGAATTCATCAAATGCCTTTCTCTCAATCACCTAACACCCTCAAAACCATTAATGGGGCACTGCACACACCCGACCAGATTTCAATAAGGAGGTCGCCAGGATAGTTGCTGTAACCCTACCTGCTCCCTGTCCCACTCTCAACCCTACTTCTTGTTCTTGAGATCTGGCTTTCTCATCTGGTCTCTCCGAAGCATTGCCCTCAACTTCTCAGCATGAGCTCTGCTCAGGCACGCCTTAGCGTTATAGTCAGAACATCTGTTAGACTATTGGCTCTTTGGGCCTCACCCTTCCACCTAGTGCCCTGATAAAAGGCAAGTGCTCTGATATAAGTGCCTTATATGGGGGGTGGGGGTGGAGAGAGAGACTTTGGGACTAAGAGGTGCCATGCATTGTAAAGCCTGCACTCATGGGCCCTGCGCACATGGCCTGTGGTCTGAGTGAGAAAGGAAGAGTGGAAGGGGATGGAGGAAGAGAGAAAAGGGATTTTTCCAGACTTGGGCTTCCTGAAGAGTCAATTTATCCACTCCTATGCTTAGCAATGCAAGAACTTGGAGGAAGCAAAGCAGCAAAAGCCTCCCATTTCTCTATCTTCACTTACTCCCTTGGTGATCTTTTCTGGTCCCATGACTTGAGATACCCATTTATCTGGCATCCCCCAAATCAATACCTCTAGCCTCAAGCTCCCCTTTGAATTCCAGATGTCTTTTTCCAACTTCCTACTCCATGGAAGTCTATGAAGTATCTCTAACTTAACATATCGAAAATCAAACAATATGCACCCCCAAAAATGTTGCTCTTCTTCATCTTCTCCATCTCAATGAATGGCATTTACATTTGGCCAGACACTTAGGCTAAACACCCAGCAATAACTTTGCCTCCTTTCTTTCTCATGTACCCACATCTAATCACCAGCAAACTCTGCCAGTCCTCCCTTTGAAATATATTCAGAATCCAACCATCCTTTACCACCTCCACCAAATCACAGACCCCAGGTTGCCATCATTGACCTACATTATAGCAATCATCTCCTATTCAGCTCCACCTCACACAACAGCCAGAAAGAACATTTGCAAACATAAGATCATGTCACCTGTCTTCTCAAAATCTCCAAAAGATGCCATCTCCTCCTCTGTAACTACGCTTTCTTTGACTCTCCTCTGCCCACTCCAGGCCAGCTACTCTGGCCTCCTTTCTGTTCTTCAACATGCCAAAGATGCTAGCACCTTAACTCCTCTTACTTTACCATTTCCTCCGCCAGGAAAGGTTTTCCCCCAAATAGCCACAGGATCCATTCTCTTTCTCTGTTCAGGCCTCTACTTAAATGTCACATTTTCAGAGAGGTCTTCCTCAACCTCTAAGAAAGCTTCCCCCATTGCCTTCTACCTTCTTTATTTTGGCCTTCTTCATAGGGCTCATCATAACCAGACAAATGTATTTCTTTTTAAAAAATTGTTTTTCTCTCTCCTAAGTATTTTGCCGTTTTATTCACTATGATATCCTCGACATCTAAACTTCAATAAACGTATGAATGAAAGAATGAAGGGGACTGGAAAGATTTGTGTCTTCAAACAAGTTAGGAAAACACTAATGTAAGGGTTTCATTTCAAAAACGTAAAAGACAGTTTCTTTAATGAACCTTGGTGAGTTTTGTTGTGGTGGCAGTGGTTTCTTCTTGTTTTTAATCTTTGTATTAAACTCAGAACCACTCACTATTTAACCCTGCCAGCAAATATGAGTTTCCCCTCCTGGCGCTATGATCACTGTGGTGGCATCAGCGAGGAAATGAAATCTTAATCATAGCATCTGCCATGCACAGTTCACTTACAAGCCCACAAATGAAACTCCAGCTAGGCAATCTCATTTCACTAAAGTGTGGTTGGACCCAATAACTGGGGCTGGCGTTCACAGCACATCGTTCTGCCCAATGCTGCTTAATCTGGACAAGCTTCAAGGTTTATAGCACCCTAACCCCTAAATTAAACAGAAAAGCATGTGCTGGGCTACTTACTTAGCAACCCACAAGCATTTCTTTTATACATGTCTACCTGAGGGCTTTTCAGCGTTACTGCCTCAGTTCCTTGCCAGAAAACAAAGGAGACAAGATGTTTTTAAAATCTTTTGGGACTGATGGTTGCCACTGTCATTACCAGTTTACAAATTAATGGCACATAGGACAAGTCATGTCAAATCCAGCTTGACCTGCCCATGAACACATGAACAGGAGGGTGATGAGAGGGAAAGGGGCAGTTTTCTTCATTTCCCAGAGGACTGGGAAGGACGGACCAGGGAACTCTGGAGACTTAGAGGAAGTGGCACTCAATCAGACGGCCATATGTCAGCAACAGCCCAAGAGTGTCTCAGAGCTCCTGACCTGCTTCCTGTTTCAACCTGAGGGAGCTGCAGTGTGATTTCCAGGTAACTGACTGAGGCCAGGCAATCCAAATGTTGAGCCCTGTGAAAAGCGATTAACATTCCAGAGCAAATGTGTTACCCGCAAGAAAGGCCACTTCCATGAGCACCTGGCCACTGAGCCAGGTGCAGTTTGGTCCCTGTGACCTCAGGGAGTCACTTGCAGATCGGATGTCAACAGGTGAGAGGAGCAGTCACTGGGGCAGACAATTTTATTGATGGAATTGGGTTTACAAATTACCCTCAAAACATGCTAAAGTGCAATATTAAATTCCCCATTCCCTAGAGGACTCCTGGATTTGAAAGAAGGAAAGGCCAAAAACCACCTTTCCTAATAGCTATATCCCTGCTACAGCAATACCTACTCAGAAGTAGATTGAGGGTTCTCAGGATTGGCTATTGTGAAGATGTGCTGGACACATGCAATCTAAAAATCCTGGGGTCAAAGAGCTTGATCAAATAAAATCAAGACACGATTATGACATGCTGGGAGACTCCAAAAAGTATCTATAGGCTGGTTCCTAGTGTGTTGGAAACTTCTTTTAATGAATTTAAGAATAAGAAGCAGATGTCCTTTAAAGCCACAACACTACCAATATCTTTTAACATCCATATATGGGAGTCATTTGGGGGTAAAGGTGCTCCTCTGATCTCAGAAAGAGCAATTGTCCTCAGAGAGGCTTGCGACCTTGACTGGTGGACTATAAACAATAGCCCTTGACTCTGGATGCACGTTAGAATAACCACTTATACATCCCAGTCTCTATCAATGGTCCAAGCTATGGTATTTGCCAAGATGCCCTTGATGATTCAATGAAGTCACGGATAAGAAACATTGCACAAAAAGAAGAGATCTTGGGGCTTGTTGAGCCCAAGGTTTCTCAAACTTGCATGGTCATAAGACTCACTGGGTGACTCATGTTACACATATAGACTATAAGACACAGTGCCCTGGAGATTCGGTAGGACTAAGGAAGGGCCCTGGAATCTATATGCTTTTACAAGAACCCCACAGGACTTTTATGACCAGACAAATTTGTGAAACCCTCATTTAATGCACCTCCTTATTTTATAGAGGCAGTCTGGTGTGATTCCTCATTGTAAGCTCCTCTCGGCTGGGGCTGCTCCTGATGCATCTTGGAATTGATCTCAGAGTCTCATATACATAGCAGATGTTCAATAAATAATTTTTGAATGCATGAATAGAATAATGGAAAAATCAAGCAAACTGGTTTCATATTTTTGATGTGGTCTCTTAATGATTACATAAGCTTGGCCAAGACTCGAGACTTTGTTTCTTCATCTTTTAAATGATGATATTAAGAATAATTCCACTTACATCCATAGGGATCAGATAAGAAACGGTTTTCCAATAATTTTCATTTAAAGTTTAAGATATACATTAAGTATTCTCCACATAAACAAAGAAAATAAGGCCCAGGAATGAAAAGTGACAATACCCACTTCACAAAGTACAGAAATGGCAGATCTAGACCTAATCCCAAATTCCCTAACTCCCAGCCAAGACTACTCACCATTCTGCCACTAGATGTGGAATTTTCTGTCAAATGGCCCAGCTGAAATGCTTCACCTAAACTAGTGTGGTAGTACTGTCTCTTCATGGAAGACAGTTTCTTCAAGTTCCCCAGAAGTGTATTGTGCTCAAAATTCTGAGCTTCAAGCCCCTTGGTGAGAAACCAAGGGCTACCCCAATGGAACATCAAGGTTCCTGCATTTTTCTACTAGTGAAGGATTCAGGAGGTGAAAATGGGATTTCACATCTGCTGCCACATGCACATAGACAGGCTCAGCCAGGGGACGGTGATCTCTGAGCTCAGGACTTAGTCACTGTGCTCTCAGAGACAATGTCCAAGGCCACTACATGAAAAAAAATGTACTGCAGCAGGAATCAGAATGGTCAAGGCAACTTCAAATACTCTGATTAGTTTTTTTAGTCTTAGAATAATCAACACATGTATGCCAAGAGCACACATACTGCAAACTGAGCCACAGGAAAATTACCATATTAATGAGTTTAGGGGAGAAACTGAGACCAAGACTCTTTCCTGAAGATTCACATTTGCAGCCTTACTATTTTCTGAGGCAGCTCAAAGTGTTCTTGGTTTTGCTAGATCCATCTCTTCTACTTTTTTTTTTTCTTATTAAGACCACACCTTATAGCAGATGGAAGTTCCCCATTAGGGCTAGGGTTTGAATCGGAGATGCAGCTGTGGTCTACACCACAGCCACAGCAACACTGGATCTGACTTGTATCTGCAACCTATGCCACAGCTTGAGGCAATGCTGGATCTTTAACCCACTGATCAAGGCCATAGATCGAACCTGCATCCTCATAGACACTATATCTGGTTCTTAACCCTTTGAGCCACAACAGGAACTCCTCTTTTACTTTTTTAAAGAAAAGAAAAGTTATGAACTACAGAGCAAGAACCAGGCATGGTAAGTCTATATGTTACCCATATAGGTTACCCATGACATATGGAGCATTGTCATAAAGCCCCTGAGAAGTTAGGGAAAAGCTGACATCCTTAAAAGGTAAGTTCAGATACTGTCAATCCAGAACTTTAAGGTGGACATGGATGCTGACCTAGCTCTGCAGAGTGATGAGAGGAGCATAATGTCATCATAGGCAGACTTTGATGAGCTGAAAGAGTCCAGACAGCACAAAGCCATTTTACCTGCATTTCACGTGCCTGCTGTAGAGACTGAGAGCTGGTATCAGGCTAAGTTCTTTTTTTTTTTCCTTTAATGATCCCATGTCATTTTTAGGGGTATTAATATGTCCAACTCAGGGAGAATGTAGTACTTGGAGATTTGAAAAATATACATATGCCCATGTTTGCAAAATGCATTAACTAATAATTGTGCTACAGTGCTAGGAAGGCCTTTGTCCTTCTGAGTTCTATTCTATTCCTTGGCTTCCATCTTGCATATGGGAAGGAGTGTTCAAGAGCAGTAGAGGGAGGCTGCAGAGCAGGTGCAGGACTAAGTAGCCTTCCACTCTAGGAAAAGAAGCAGAGCCCATGCCCAGCCAATGGTATGTCAGCCTATCATTTTTCTGTTAGAGGTCTAGAATCTCTAATTCATGATCAGATATAATCCTTGATTTATTTCATTTGGGTATCAGGTATACGAATTTGAAATACGTGATTTTATTTTTTGCCTGCTTATTAAACTCATTGCCTAGAGCACAGTTTTAGCCTTGAATATAAGGCCCTGGTTTCATGCCTGTGTCCTCTCTGAATCAAATAAATTCCCTCTCTTTTTTTGTTGGTGACCTCTTACTCTTCTTTCAAGATCCAGATTAAATATCATTTCAACATGGCCCCTTCTCATGGTCCCCATTTAAACAAGCTTCTTTCTATGGATTCATGAGAGGCAATATGACATGAGAGTGGGATGGCAAGGAAGAATAACAACCTTTAGAGACAGAGACAATTCTGAAGTTTACCTTGGGCAAATTGTTAACATTTGTGAGAATAAGTTTACTGTAATCTAGTGATCTATAAAAACACATAATGTGATCTATAAAAAGGCATGATGGTTTTTACCTGGGAAGATGGTGATGGTTAAATGAGATAATGATATGAAGAACCTAGCACTGGCTCTAATACCATACTAAGAAAATAATAAATGTTTCATTTCTTGTACCTGGCATAAAACTCAAATGTAATGCCTTTACAGAATGAAGAAATTCCCATCTTTGCCCAAAATCCAGCTCTAAAGCTTTTAATTGTCATATTTCAGATGGAAAAGAGAGGTCAATATTATTCCTAAGTGTTTATCAGGCTCTCTCTTCTTCTGCATTTCCTTCTCTTTTCCTTTTTTGTTCTCAAACTTAAGCCATCATAGAATATGAATGATACATGCATTCCACATCTGACCTAGACGAAAAGGCCATTAATAAGTCTGAAAACACAAATTTCCAACTTTGCAAATTCATGCAGGTCCTAGTGATCACTTCTTCTCATAGTGCTAGTAAACTATGTACTTAATATTCTACCTTGGATCAACATCAGATTTGATGGTCCAGAGTTTCAAGGTTCTTCTTTTTCTCCTTGACTTCTCAAAAATGCAGGGCACCATAGGACAAACAACTTAAATCCTATTTTTGAGCCACACAAATCAAAAGATTAGACTGTACAAAAGCTATTATATAGGGAATATTACATAAAAGCCCAAGTATATTTCAAATGAAACAGTGATTATTTATCTAAATCTATTTACAGTTTAATATTCTAATATTCTAACCATAATATTTAAGAAGATTAATATACCTATCTACCTGAGATTCCACAGATACTCCATGATGCCTAGAGAAGAGGCCTACAGAGCACAGGTGCATTTAATATTTTTATTGAAATGTCTCACAATCGAAACCAGGGGTTGCCCTATACTGATGAGAACACTATCAACATAGTAAAAGAAGCACTTATGGCCACCTGGCTCCAGTGCTGGATCTTCTAATGGGGTGAGCATTTGACATGCATTTGGGTTGTCTAGCACCATTCCCACCTTAGAAAGCCCACATTGCCAAGGTAAAAGTCAGATACTTATTTTTCTGGCCTCCCTTGGTGCTAGGCCCAGGCCCATGGGACCATTCTCTACCACGTGGTCAAATGAGATAACAGTTCAAATGGAAAGAGAGAGATGAAAAGAAACAAGTGTCCACATGGAACCTGTACTGACAGCAGATGGAGAATGGCAGGAAGTCACCCAGGCCCCAGAGACGGCAGGAGGACAGGCCCAGTGCTAGCGTCCTGTGTGGTGAGCTGTAATGCCTGTGACCAGTGGCAGTAGCAGCTGGGTCCATAGGAAAGCCCTCCACAAGTGCAATCTGGGAATTGTTCCTGGTCATCCAGCCTTTAAGCTTGAGTCTGTCACCTTCTGGATGCTCTATCTGCCACCTAATATCATTTAGAAAATTATTTTTCTTTTTAAATTACCTAATGATGATTCTCCTGTTTGCAGTGTGGTACTCTGATTAACGCATGTAACCAAACTTGAGCAAGTCATTCACCTCTATGGCCTTGAATTTTCCGAGCTAAAAAATGAGGGCTAAATTACCCCAAAAGTGCTTTCCGGTCCTAAAAAATCTGTATTTATTTAACACTACAAGCTGATTTCTCAGGCTGACTTTTCAGGTCAATTCACAGACCAGTCTTCTGAGGCCTTGCAATTTGGAGAAGAAAACCAGCACACATCATGTTTCAAAGTGCGATTTTTGCCTACTGAAAATGATCATGTTTCTGTAGCATCATGGTCCCTCTCATTCAAAAGGCATTGTGAACAATGTGTTAGACTAACATTTTCCCCACAAGGGAGGGACACTGTATCACTATGGGAGACAAATGAGCAGGAATAAATTAATATTTTCAGATTTCATGGCCATGCAATAAGCACTGGGTTAGGCACCACCATGTATGTGAATTGTCTCATGTTAATAATCTTCAGAATAACCCAGAGGTAAGAATTATGATCTTCATTTTACCCTTGAGAAAACTGACACTGAAAAGCCATTCAGATTATGTGTCCAAGATAACACAAGTGGGCTTGGTAAGACTCAGTAAGTTAGAAAGTAATATTTAAAATAGTAAAAGCATTTCTAGTAAGGCTGTAAGATGATAAGTAATTTTTAAATTCTATTTTTCAAAATTTCTATTTCTCAAAAAAATAATTACTCACATTCAGAAAATTTAAAAAGTAAAAAGTAAACAAATAAAATCTAACGTGAGCTTGGAGGAGCAAAAATTCAATCTAGAATTTCTCTCTGCAAGCTTATAGCTCTGCCTACCACCTAGGGCCAAATTTGTCATAAGAAGACTCCATCACCAGCCTCATTACTAAGTTTGCTCAAAGAGAGCCTGAGAGTTGAAAATGTCCATTTTAAAATGAGCACAAGTTGGTTTTGTCCGAATGACCTAGAGAGTTCCTAATACGGCTCATGACAAGCTTCCCAAGAGAATGGAATCTTAAAGAGGGTTTCAAAGATGGGAAGAAAGACAGTTAGATGCATACCAAGAATGAAAAGACTCCATGAGGAAAATATACATTCTTGTTTCCCTGTGCCCTCCCCCCTTTTTAAAATAATCTCTCCTATTAACTCAATTCGTTTACTAAAAACAGAAAACAAATGAAAACCTCGCATCCTAATGTATGTGATGTTCTTGCAGGAAACTACGAAATGTTTATTAAGGCCATACCATACATGAAAGGAAAGAAGGAAAGCATGAAGCCTGTTTCACATATTGTTACAAATCTGTAATGTTAGAATAAAAGGGA
The DNA here is from genome assembly GCF_054392235.1 of Sus scrofa. NCBI lineage: Eukaryota > Metazoa > Chordata > Mammalia > Artiodactyla > Suidae > Sus > Sus scrofa. The sequence continues at coordinate 112,443,112 of NC_139395.1, forward strand.
AAACTGATTCCTACCAATTATGAAAATGTACAGGATTAAATCAATTGCTCTGCCAGATCTGACCAGCATCTGGTCTGCAGCAGGGGCCAAGTAGATCTCATTTGGGATATTTATGAAAAGTAACTTTTAAAACATAAATCAGGACTATAAAATCATCATCTGATTACCCCCAAATTTTTAAAGCAGAGAAGAAAGTATATTAAAGTGTGAAATATGGTTTTGAAGAAGGGAGAAGGCAGGCAGCTTTAGCACAGAACAAGAAGCAAAAATCAAAGAGCAAGAAGAGGGAGGGATGAGTGTCTAATGCAGAAAATTTAGACTTCGCATTCTTGGACACGGAGCACAGAGAGGAGTCAAAGCAACAGCCGCCTCATTCCTGCCCTTCTGCAACCCAACACCCATTTCAATTGATGCTTTAGACCAGCTAAGAGGCTTGGGGCCTCACTAATACAAATAATCATCTAAATTTGCTTTTTCTATTTAGATGTGGTCTTAAACCCAAGGAAACCTAAAGGAGAATTTATGGACCCAAGTATAAGAGGAAGAAAATATTGGTGTATTGAGAGGTAAACAGGGTATAAAGACATGGGGTTTGGTTTAGACACAGTTGCTATTTGTAACACAGAGATGGACTAAAAGCCCTGAAGCTGCCCTGGGATCAGTATCAGGAAGACAACATGAGTTCTTTGAACTTCATGTGTTTCAGTCTCTCTGATAAACATGAATAGACAAATTCAAGTCATGACCAGATCCCATTTTCCCAATTTCAAGGAATGCCTGCCTAATTTTAGACACAACCTAAATAAATAGAATACTACAGCTATATGATTTTTAATTAGATAATTTCAAAAATTCTATTCTTCCATCCCTTCCCAAACAATGAAGAGGTTTACAAGAATCCTGTCCTTAGAGCAAGGGGAGGCTGGGGCGGAGGGGGAGGGGGGGAAGACAGGGTTGGGATCTGAAGAAAAAAAAAATCACTGAAAAATAACTATTTGCAGAAATCCTTTCACTGACTGGAAAAGATTGAGCACTCCAAAACCACTGTTTGAAAGAATATATTCTTCTAAGGATTTTTCTAATTTTAATATATAAAATTAAATTAAGAAATTAATGCATTTGACAAATATTTTCAGCATGTACTATATACCATGTGCCATGGCAGAAGTAAAGGACAGAGAATGAGAAACACAGTGTTAGCTTCCTGTTTGAGGGAATTTACAGTTTAGTCAGGAGGATAAAGAACATAAAGAGATTGTTTCAATGTACTGTGGTAACAGAAATGGGAGACTCATGCTCAGAGAGCTGTAGGGCAGAGAACATGGGAGATGACAAACAATTTTCTGGGAGTAAGTGATGTCCAAACTAAATCCCAAGGAGTAACCTGGAGTAAGCCAAGGGAAGAAAGTCTGTACTGGGGAGGGGCCCTCGAGGAAAGGAAACAGCCTGAGTGGGTTACCAGAAGCCTGGTAGGTCAGAGAGAACCAAAGGCAGTCCAGTGCTTCTGGAGTGTAAAGTGAAAAGTGGAAAATGGAAGAAGATGATTCCAGAAGTTCCAGATCAGAGGGCATCTTATTATATTCCCTCAGAGCTAAGTTATTTCCCCACACAAAGGGCTAAATGTCACTGTTATTCAGGAAGCCCAGAAGATGCTAGATGATTCCACCTTCCACCAGTAAAAACAGCAAAGCAGAGACCATTGCTGACCATGTTTATCCACTTAGATGTTGCTACTGCCCAAAGTGCTGAAAAGGTACCCAGAGTCCAAGGGGCTTAAGATGCCAGATGAGGCCAAAAGAGAAGACTAAAACCAGTAAGTGGCATTTGGAAGATTACAATTGGTCAGGAAAGTGAAAAATGCCAGAATCAATCAGAAGAGATCATCAGGCAAGAACATCCTCCATCCTTTGATTTGTTATTGGTTTATTTGTTTGGAATTAACATAAGATAGAAGGTCATTCTGAAATTTCTAGTTAGCCACTGCTTCTCTACCTTAACAAATCAGTATCTGTAAATTTAATGCCTCTTAGTTGTATAACGGTTTGTTCTTCTCAAATATTTTCATGAACTTTCCCCCACTTGCTACTATGAGAGAGATAGATGGGAGTCTTTAATGCTGTTTTTCAGATGAGAACACTGACGACCTCCAAAAAGCATGACTACCTTGCTCTAGACCATCCAGCCAACCATGGGTGGGTAGGGCAGGTGTGAGAATCCTGCCTTCTGACCGAAATCCAACCACTCCCTGGTAACTGTCTGAAATAAGTGACTTAAGAACAGAAAGACTGAACAGTGTGGCCTAATTATTCCATCATGCTTCAGGAACCTTGAGTCCACACACAAAACTGCATGTTGGAGATTACAGAGCAATACAATAGGAATGGAGGAAATAAAGCAGCTTGAGAGTCACACAGGTCAAAATTTTAAAATCTGTTATTTACTAGCTGCATGACTTTAGGCAAGTTACCTAGTGTTTTTAAGTCTCAGTTTTCTCATCTGTAAATTGGGAAAAATAACATATTCTGCAAAAATAATTAAAAATAATTGAAGAAAAGGATTTTGGTCAAATATCTGGTATTGAGTAGGTACCAGGTCTATGATGACTACCATGAATATGATCATTATTCTGCACCAACTTACGCTCTTTGTTCCAAAAGATAAGACTGAAAACTCGTGGAGCAAGTATACAGAAAGTTTTGCCCTATATACACTAAAAAATGGCTTAAAAATATCAAAAGCTCACTTTTGGCTGCACAGTAATGCGTCTGCACTCTCTGAGCACCCAGTAACTGGTTAGACTAATGTTCTAATGCCTCCATGAACTAGTTTATTAGTAATTTCCCTCTGCTGATCAAGACAGAGAGGATACAAATCACTGATCACCAAGCAATTGTTTTTCCATGCTTGCGATATGATTAAATGGTCTGCAATGTTGAAAAAGATGATTAAGGGGAGAAAAGTGATAAAACAGATGTTGAATAAAAAAATACAATTTCCCATCAAATAAAGTAGTAGTTGTGCCCATGAGAATTAGCTACACAATGCATTCTCCCCTCAAGGGCTTGAGAGGCATTCTATTCCTGTTCATTTGCCCCCTGGAAAAAAAAACCCAACCCCCTAAGAGAGTCATGAATTATTCTGTTTATTACCTTAATGTATAATGTACTCTATATCTTTTCTTAAGCGTACGGACTTTAAGGTTAAAATTCAGCGTGTTTCTTAGCACTTATTCAGTTTCAGGCAACTAACAAGGGGCACCATGCTTTTCATGAACTTTAACGACAACTTCAGCAAGCTGGTTTGCTCTCACACTCAAAGATCCAGGAGTGAAATGAAATATCTCCATGCACCTCTTGAGCTGCTGCTCAAAGAAAGGCACCAAGAGCTCTTTACACATGGCTTTTTGCTACTAGAGACCCTCTACAGCTTAGTAAGCAGAAGAGTGCCTCAGGGTTTGTCAACATTTTCCTTCCTATGGGTAAAATAAATAAAATTTAAAAGGAATAAAGGGCTAAATGGGTAAGAATTAAACCAGAGACCTAAAATAACACTGTGTTATTCAAATGATCTAAAGCAGTCTATGAAGGAAAAAAGAAATGTAAATATCACCAGTGTGACCAGAAGTCTAAAGAAGGCATAGAACAAATCATTTGCTATTGGGCTTCTGTTTAATATTCATAAGAAGCTTTTAAATAGTTCCCTCATTACCCCATCCCTTAAAATATAAAGATGTTGAGTTTTACCACCTAAGGTTATTGAGCTCATTTTTAGGATTCTGTGTGGAAAGGAGTTAGTTTTTGTAGAAAAGGATGAGGTATGAATGATGATTAGGACATAGAAAAATTTTATAAGAATAGTCGTCTTCTCACATCCTACCTACTGAGTACTACCGCTAAGTTAAGCTTCTTGTTGCCATGAATTAACATTCTGAAGCATCCAGATTCTAATCAGAAATTTTTCAAGTCATTTCAAATTAAGCCACCTGCCATTTTCTTTCAAATTAAGCCATAGTCATCAATCTATTTATCAAATATTTTTACCTAACTTCTGAGCACATGGTAGGGTTATACTTTCTGGTTCCTTGTGTTGGGTGTAGCCAGTGGCTAGTTCTGACCAATAACTTCTGAGCAGAAATAACATATGTCACCTCTGAGTTGTGCAGTTAATTCCTAGATCATTCTCCAGATATTGCATTTTCCCTTTGATTTGATAATTGCCAATTCTCCAGATACTTGCTCTGTCTTCCTGGGTCCAGAAATGAAGAAAACCATAGGCATGGTGGCTATGGGCATATGACATATGAGAGGAATAAATCTTCTTGCTAAGTGGCTATGGGTATGTGATATATGAGAGAAATAAATCTTTCCTGTTTTAGGTTACTGAGATTTGGAGGTTTTGTTACAGCAGCATAACATAACTCATGCTGCTTGATACATTATACTTTTCATAACTGCACAAATTCTAACTCAATGAGGTAACGTCACTCATTCAGGAGTAGTGCTCCCTCTCACCCTCTCTCTTCTCTCCTATTAATTCAGTCACAGCACTAATTCAATCTAAAAATCTTTGCTATACTGTAGTTAGCAAATTTGATGTTGACAGAACACAGTAATTTATGGCTAGTATCTTATTTATTGGCTACTTTATTAACCTCTACTCTTTGCAACCTGTGCATTTTTAATGGGTTTATAGTGGGATTATTCATTTATCCCTGTGTGTGAAATGGGTCCTTCATAATTGACTTGTGGCATTACCAGATATTAATTATCAGGATCAGGATCTTACTAATAGAGAGATCACTAATTGTGAAGGTAAAATACATTCTCTTGTACTTTGAAAATCCCTTACCATTCCCAATAGCAGTGATAACATGTTTTATTACATTTAGATTACTGTATTTGAATCTAACTTAGATCACTAACTTGGCTTACACTTTTTCAATATTATAAGGATGGGATAGGAAGAAGGAATATGATTATGAATGTTTTATTCCTCCCATTGATAAAATAACTCAAAGGTTGATTTCTCTAGAATGTTCACTGTTCTAAAAACAAAATCTTTTTTGTATTTATTTTTTTATTATTTTTTAATAGTTATTTCCCCAATATAGTTTTTTTCCTACTGTACAGCATGGTGACCCAGTTACACATACATGTACACATTCTATTTTCGCACATGATCATACTCCATCATAAGTGACTAGACATAGATCCCAGTGATACACAGAAGGATCTAATTGCTAATCCATTTCAAAGGCAATAGTTTGCATCTATTAACCCCAAGTTCCCCAACACCCCACTCCCTCCCCCTCCCCCTTGGCAACCACAAGTCTATTCTGCAAGTCCATGATTTTCTTTTCTGTGGAAAGTTTCATTTTTGCCTTATATTAGATTCCAGATATAAGTGATATCATATGCTATTTGTCTTTCTCTTTCTGACTTACTTCACTCAGTATGTAAGTCTCTAGTTCCATCCACGTTGCTGCAAATGGCATTATTTCGTTCTTTTTTATGGCTGAGTAGTATTCCAAAGTGTATATATACCACACCTTCCTAACCCAATCGTCTGTCGATGGACATTTGGGTTGTTTCCATGTCTTGGCTATTGTGAATAGAGCTGCAATGAACATGCGGGTGCATGTGTCTTTTTTAAGGAAAGTTTTGTCCGGATATATGCTGGGTCATACCTGATCTCCATAGTGGTTGTACCAGCTTACATTCTCACCAACAGTGCAGGAGGGTTCCCTTTTCTCCACAACCCCTTCAGCATTTGTTATTTAAAAACAAAATTTTATGCCTATTTTAGGCTATTCCCAGATTAGGCATATATCAGAGTTCTTTGATTACAAGCACTACAGTCTACCTTTGGATAGTAAGCAAAAATGGGTGTTTTTACGATGATGTGAAAAGCTTATAGCATCTAAAAGGAGGCTGAATAAAATGCTTAAAATGTACAGGAATCAAGCAGTTCTAAAGGGTCTTGTAAAAAGAATGGCGAGTGTACTAGATTTCTTTTCCATCATTTACTAGTTTTAAAAAATCTCCTTCTATTGTTATAGTCCATGATTTCTCCTTTCAGTAGTTGTGTCACTTCTCAGAGCTTATTTTTTAAGAGATCATCTTGTACATAATTTCTTGGGAATACTGAGACCTATCTAAAATCTTCCTTTATTTTTGTGAATAATCCCTCATCTGGAAGCAATTCTTCATCTTCCTTTTGCTTATGTTCTTTTCCTCACTTTCTTTTGCAGATTTTCCCACATGGTTCCCCTCTTTCTTAATTCAAGAAAATTTTTCATAGGAGTCACTACCTACCTGAGATTATCATAAGATTGGTTTAGTGCAAGACAGAAGAAATGGGGGAGTTCAGAGTCCTCACTTAATTTTATGGTTGTATTACTTGGCTATCACAGCATTAAAGATATTTGATAAAATACCTAAAACATAATGTCTTACAAAACACTTGTTCATGAGTTTGTGAGTTGTCTGTAAAAGCTTTGCTTCAGGTGGGGTTGCCTTCATGCTCCCTGTAAGGTTCATGTCTTCTCCATTTCACTCTGGAATCAGGTAAAGAGGAAGTAGCTCCCTGGCACATATTTTTCTTATGGCAATCACAGGAACACAGAGCTAGCCAAACTATGTATGCACTTTCAAGCCTCTATTTGCTAACTTCCCATGGGCCAAAGCAAGTCACATGACCAAGCCCAAAGTCAAGGAATGAGAGTTATACCCTGCCACCATGAGCCATCAAAGACCATGAATATATAATTCTATTGAAGGAGGAAGTAAATAATACCACAACTGCCTTCAGCAAACTGCTGTCCTGGGGCTGTTCCTCCTCACTGTTTTGGGCTTCAAGTGGTCAGTGAGATCCACAGTAAAACCACTAGGTTTCAAGCTCTCTGGCTTCTAATCTGGCAATCTCTTGTTCCCTCTCTACCTTCTCCTTTCATCCTTTACCCGTTAACTTCAGCATTGTCCATCATGATAGACAGTAGAAATAGCATGTCAGTAAGTTTCCTGCTCCATATCTACCCTCCCCACCTTTCAGTGGTTGGAATGAGGTCTTTCTAGGGACATTTCCAACCACACCTTTGACTTGTTTGTGCCCTAGATCCATCGCTGTCCACATCCACATCCAGATTTATGGCCCATTAATCTTAGATTCTTATGCAAAGACAATCCAAAGATCCATATATTGCTACTCTCAGCAAGCTCTGACATCTCAGCCCAGAAGCCGCAGCATTTACCACGTGTGCTTCTTGCTTTACAATTTGGGATGTATCATTTTTCTTTGGTTTCACTGAATAAAATGATTTTTTTCTTTTTCTTTTAAGTTTTGGGTGGGTTTTCAGGGTTAAAATGTTTTACTTTGCTGTTTTTAAATGGAAGCCACAAGATTATATATTGAGTGTGCAATCAAATTAGAAACCCTAGGATTTTTTTATATTTTGTTCTCCTCAGTCATGTCATCTGATACTATAGTTATACAGTTGAGTTTCTAGATTTAAGAACATAACTCTAAATTTATCTTTATTTAATGATGTCTTGTTAAATTCTGCCTTGTCTGATATTTTGAAGGATCTAATCCTGGCATCCAGTATATTTATCTAGCCCTCTGTCTTCCCATCATTCATAAATCCAATCAACTTACTGTTAATGTGCTCATCCAATCACTGCTAAAATTGTTGAATCAGGTGGGGCTAAAGGCAGACACCAGTATCTCCCCCACAGTCCGTCAGTCACCACGATCCATTTATCCTACATTTATCCATCTTGTGTCCAGGGATATGTGATATGTTTTGTCAAATGGTTACTGAAATTCAAGATGCTTTTTGTCTGCAGTATTCTCTCATCAACTGGAGTAGGGAGTTGTTATGGTCTGAATGTGTCCCTCCTCCAAAATTCATATGTTGAAATCCTAATGCCTATTTTAATGGTATTAGGAGGTGCAGCCTTTGGGAAGTCATGGAGAGTGGCATCCTCATGAATAGGATCAATTCCCTTATGCAAGAGGCCTGACAGAGTACCCTGGCCTTTTCCACCACATGAAGATATAACAGAATGTTGGCTGCTAAGAAGAGGGCCCTCAATCAAGCATACCAGCACCCTGATCTCAGACGTCTAGTCTCTAGAACTGTGAGAAATTAATTCCTGTGGTTTAAAAAGCCACCCAGTATGGGGAATTTTACTATAGAAGCCCAATGGACTAAGACAAGAGCTAGTAATTTTAGAGGATGACAAAGACAACAATGACAAAGCAAAAGAAGCAGGAGAAGAAAGAGTAGAAAGAGAAGCAAAGGGGGAGGAAGTGGGGAGGAAAAAGGAAGAGAAGGAAGAGGTGGAGGAAGAACATAAAATTTAAATAATAATAATAAAAATAAAAGAGAATAATGAAACTGATAATATAATACAACCACAGAACAAAAGAGAATTGAAAAATATTTGAAATACCATTCCCTACATTAAGAGAAGTATGGGGTTACCAAAACTATGTTCTGCAGAACAATTATTTAGAAGTGTCACAGTATGTAACAGATGCTTAAACCGCAGAATGCAGAGAACTTAATTTGCTAATTGTATTGCTAATTTCCTAAAGGGATATAGTATCCAGAATTGATCAGAATTATTTGATCAAGATCCCCTTTTACACTAGCCATCTCTCAGGATTAGGATTACTGGACTATATTTTGTGAACTGTTACACATTCGCGAATGCTGGCATAAAAAACCCATTTTATTATTTGACCTATCTGGGGGAGCACATGGAAATGCTCACCAAATTTACCTTGACTTTATGAAGAGGAATTGCTTTCTTGGAAAAAAAAAGAAATCAAACCACTGCTTTGTAATGTTTAGCTCCAGAGATTAGAGTCAAAACAAAATTCATACAGGAAACCAGATCTGAGTCAAAGAAAGGCAGCAGGAGAAAGATGGAAGAGAATTAAACTGGAAGGCAATTCCATGCCCTGCCAGACCAAAGAACATTGTTTAGGCAAAGAATCTACCTCTCTGTGTATCACTTTTCTCCTGTGAAAAATGGAGATAATACTCATCCTTCCTTGCTCACAGAGCTTTTGTATCAAGTAAAATAATGTCTATGAAAACACACTGTACAAGCAAAGTACTTTACAACATGTTTACACATATTATTCAGGGGATGCTAATAGCTATACCAAGAAAATGTCAGTAGTTTAACATAGATATTTGTCATGCTCAAGTCACAGTCCATTGCAGGGGGGTTTTGTTGGCACCTTCCACTTAGTCCTGCAGAGATCCCCTTCCGTCTGATGGTGCTACTACCATCCTCATTATATGACTTCCGAGGTACTGTGGAACTGGACCAGAGCATGGAAGATAAGAATACATGGAAGTTCTGAATGGGCCATCTCATGAGCCAGAACACAGACACATGGCCCAACATACTTGCTGGTGGCTGGAAAAGTAGTTTATACATGCTCCCAGGAAAAGAGGAGATGCATATGTACTGGCATTCACTGGCACAAGATACAGCTAGTAAGTGAGTAAAAGTAGAAAGATGGTAACCTACAGCGCCTTGCACCCTGCCAGCTCAAGGGCTGTTGTCTCTAAACCCATCTAAATTTATGATCTAACTTAACTAAGACTGACTCAAAAGGATTTCACATTTCAAGCTGACAAAGTGTATTTTAAATCTACTCATTCTAAATAAAAAAGAATTTTTGAGTATTGAAAACTAGGCAAATGAGATCCTCATTAGAACTTTCTAATAATTAAGTAAAAGCTAATGCTCTCAGAAAAAATAATTCCCCTGCCTTTCTCACAGTATGAGGTGCAGCATGCCTTAAGGTAATATGCCATTTACAGAAAAGCTAAATAAAAAGCCCATTAACTGTTTTTAGTTATATTTTATCTTGTTATGGAAATAGTAAATGTTCACTGTAGAAAGGTTTAATGTAGATAAACAGCCATTATTCAAAAATAACTGCTGTGAACATTTTCCTTTTACTATTTTGTATCATAAGAAGGTTAAAGATTTGACGATGGCTCCTCCATAAAGAAAAACATGAATGAAATGTGCCTTCCCTCATTTGCCTTTTAACAATTTTTGCTCACAATTTTTGCTCTCTGGCAATTGTGTAGAAAACCTGTTCCCTACCTAGCTCAATCAACAGCAGTAACCTCACCTGGTAAATTGGGTTATCTGTTACTGCATAACAAACTGCCTCCAAATTAGTGTCTTCAAGGAACAGTAGCCATTTGTAATTGCTCATAAGTGAGTGGGTTGACTGGGCTCAGCTGGGTACTTCTTCTCTTCTAGGTAGTGTTGGTTGTGGCTACAGTCTTGCAGAGCTACAAATCGGCTGAAACATTCAGAGGACTGACTCACATGGCTAGTAGCTGGTGAGGGTGTCAGTTGAAAGCTCAGCGTGAGCTGTTACCAGAGCACCTTCATATGACTTGAGTTTCTCACAAGATAGAGGCTGGGCTCCAAGAGGTGAAGGTATAATCTGCAGATTTCCTTGGACCCTCCTTAGACTCAAAAGTTATATGGTGTCAGTTTTGTCATATTCTTTTTTTTTTTTTTTTTAGAACAATGAATACAATATGGGGTGATTGAAAATGTTTTACAGGTAAGTTTTTTCCTTAGTATTTTTTTTATGGCTGCACTTGTGGCATATGGAAATTCTCAGGTTAGGGGTCGAATTGGAACTGCAGCTGCCAGCCTTCACCACAGCCACGGCAATGCTAGATCCAAGCCACATCTGTAACCTACACCGAAGCTTATGTCTACGCCAGATCCTTAACTGAGTTTTTGTTATATTCTTTTAGTCAAAATAGATCACAGGTCATCCCAGATTCAAGGGGAGGATAAATAGACAAATGAGAAGGTCATATTGCAAAAGAACACAGAGGGGAAGATATTGCTACGGATATTCTTCTGAAACACACTGTCCCACTTGTTTAGCAGGTGTATCTTGTTCTGGTCAGTGCTTTTAAGAACCCTTCCCACCAAGATCAGAGCTATGGCTACAAGACATCCACACAAAATTATAGCTACCACCTCTTTTTCCCAGAGAGTATCTCCAAGTCCTTATAGCCTAATTTCTGTTTCAAGCCTTCCCACTCTAAAGTGGCTTTCCAGGAGTTCCCAGTGTGGCTCAGCAGTAACAAAATGAACCTGACTAGTATACATGAGGATTTGGGTTCAATCCCTGGCCTCGCCCAGTGGGTTAAGGATGTGGCATTGCCATGAGCTGTGGTGTAGTTTGCAGACATGGCTTGGATCCTGCATTGCTGTGGCTGTGGCTGTGGCATAAGCCTGCAGCTGTAGCTCCAATTCAACCTCAAGCCCAGGAACTTCCATATGCTGCAAGTGCAATCCTAAAAAAAAAAAAAAAAAAAAGTGGCTTTCCAGATTTTGTACCTAGACACTTCCTCTCTTCCTGGTCTCTATGGTTATTCCCTTTTATAGTCATTATAAGAGCAGAAGCTGCTCTGGCACATCTCTCGTAGAGATGCTTAGACTACAAGCATGATTGGAAGGGAAAGTCAAAAGCATATTTTTACACATGGGATGTAGGTTTATTTGGATGTTGGGACTGGGGGAGGGTGCATGACAGAGCTCACAAGGGAGTAAAAGTCATGCAGTGCTGCCACTATAGAACATTGTGTCAGGAAAACAATTGGAGATGGAGGGAGATTCTTCTCAAGACACTTTATCTCCAAACTCACAGACATATGTGCATACAAAAACACAGAAAACCACACACTCACACCTATATCCACCACACCACTACACAACACATGTGCAAACACAAACACACACTCACACATACATTTACATAAACATATACTTACAAACACATTCACACATTCTCACAAACCCACATGTATTTTCATGTAAACACACATACTAACAGATGCTCACATGCTCACACACTCACACAAACATAGATATACACATTTGAACACACTCATCCATTCACCTGAAGCCCACTCTCCCAGTCCCTTAGCAGTTCTAGAAGAGAACAAATGGGTCCATGGTTTTCTTTGAGCTCATTCTCAAAAAGTTGTACCCTTTCAATAACTGTTTAGCTTATAGGTGGCCATGGTGCTTATTGATGGTGATCCTGAGATGAAGCAGTGTGAAAGAAACAAGCGAAGAGAATGTAGTCAAAAAGGGAAACTGTCTTTGGGCTCACTTCCATATCACAAACTGGCATGCCCCACCACGGTACCCCAGGCCCACCTTCTGCCCTTCAAACATGATATGCCTCTGCTTAAAGCCCTACTTGTCTGGGAACAGGAGGCAGACCAGGGGTCCTAGAGACCCTTTCTGGTGTCAGCTTTCTCCACAAAGGTGCTGATCAGTGATTAGATTGAGCCCATACAGCCCCAGGGGACTAGATTCCAAGAAAAGATCATGCAACAGAGGTTTTCCATTGTGTGGATGTCAACTGTGGGCTTCAGAAAGCAGAAGGAGGCCAATTCGGAGAAGTACTTGCAGAGGTGAGAAGAAGAGGAGGTCAAGGTCACACTAGGGCAATGGGATGGAAAGTATGTGGGAACTGATAGCTTTTCTAAAAATTTGCCAGCCCCTACCATTTTTAATATTTCTTTAGTATTGTGAAAATAAAAGGGTCAAAGGGAGATAAAGGTGAGCTTTTATCCAATTGAGGATACATACTGTTTTTGTGCCTCTGCACATTCATTTCATTTTAGTGTCAAAGAAAAACCAGCACGTCAAAATCCCATGCACACAGTTCATTTGTTTTATTGGGAAGGTTGAAGCGAAATCATTTGAAAAGACCACTACTTTATACCATGATGCATACGTCAACCTTTCAACTTCAAACATAGCCTCCAAAAACATCAAAGTTGATTTTTTTTCTTTTTCAGTTAAGTTTTCAATGACAAAGGTACTGATTTTAGGCTCCAAAAGAAAAGCTCCGCCTCACACTGATGGTGATGAGAACATCATTGAAGGCTGATAAGTCAGAAGTAAGAAAAACAAGAAACTGCAGAGTCAAGTCTGGTCAGCCCAACAAATATTTACTGAGCATCTTCCATGCATCAGGCACTATGCTGAGCGCTGGAGATAATAAGATGAATAAAAAAAGACCTCATTCCTTAAAAGGTATATAGCCTGGTAAGGCTGGCAGGAGGGTAATGTTATTTTTAAATAGTTGAGATATACACATGGTGCCACTGGACCCTAGAGGAGGAGCACTTAGCCCCACCCAGAGCAGATGAGAGAGACTCATGCAAAAAAAAAAAAAAAAAAAAAACCAAAACCAAAAACAAAAAACTAACAAGAGGACAATCCAGCTCAGGAAGAAGCCAAGACTTGAAACAGCAAGGTGTGCACAGAGAAAAAACCTAAGCCATCCAAAGCCTCCCGGGAGTCAGGGAGCAGCAGGAGATGATATTGGGGGGGAGAGGCCTCTTCGTGCTGGTAAGGAGCTTACACTCACCTGGAGGTAACCAGAGACAGCGGACTCACAAGGCCAGATTTGCATTTTAAACAGGTCCCTCTGGCTGTGGCTAAGAGGCTGGATAGGAAGAGGATAAGACCTGAGGCAGGGGACCAGGTGGTAGGCCAGTGCGATAGTACCAGCATGAGATGACAGGGCCAGAGCCAGAAGAGTGTTTTCAGGCTTAGTGAAGAGGAAATGGCTTCAGAAAATATTTAGGGGGAAAAAAAAAAAAAGACAGCATGTTCTTAATTAGGCCTGATAAGGGGAAAGAGAAGAGAAGGTATCTCAAGAGATCAGTGTGATTAATTAAGGAAAGGGCTCTAGAAGGAGGAGCAAGACTTGGGGAAATTTGAGGCAGCAGGTTGGAGAAATATGATGATAAAGAGTCTGGGAGATGCCAAACAGAGAAAGTTTCATGGAGAGGTCAGTAGGAGAAAAGGGTTTTAGGAATTAGAATCCAGAAGGACAGAAATCCCCCAGGGGACAAGGTGAGAAAATTAGTACATGAGGCAGAAAACAGTGTGATTATACCAGGGCCTATTCAAGCAGCGCGGGTTACAAGTATGTCCATGTTTTAGAACGTTGTTATGTGTGTAGAATTTTGGTACTGAACACTCTGAGCTATGTATTGGGTGAAAGCCCAGAAGTTACATTCTAACCAGAGAAATCATGGTGCCTTAGGTCAGGTAGTCAATCCATTGAGCTCCTTTCTCCCCTCCTCTAATCACCCCACAAATGGTACATCAATGCCAGCTAAATGTCTTCATTCTCTGTGAACCACTGACCATGCCCCAGGCCCTGGGCTGGGCTCGAAAGTTACCCTATTGTAAAAGCATGTCCCTGCCCTGGTTGAGTTTTCTCTTGTTGTCTAGTTGCTATTTTGTCCCTTTGCTTGCCTATTCACCACAGCTAGTCTAGACCTAAGTCTTTTATTTTCTTACCCTCTACAAACAAGTCATAATTTCTGTCTAGCCAACTAGAATCGAGATGTCCCCTCTTTTGGCTTTTTTACTCTAAAATGTTTTATGCTTTATTTTTGTGGACTAGCAGTGTCTATAAGCCTTACAGGAGAGCCAGTTGCGGTGAGACAAGACAGTGAGCTAAAACACGCTTGCTATTTAAGGCAGAACAGAGAGCAGATGTTCTCAGCCCTTTTCCTCTCTGTCCCCCTGTCTCCAAGCTGAGTTTCCAGGGCTACTTTTTCTCCTCTCTACTCCCCCATACTTCAAGGTTACCCCTCCCACACCTTAAATGGAAAGAAGTGATAAGCTTTCTATTTACATTCTAAATTTGGACATCATTAGAGACCATGGTTGTCCCAAAAGTAGAACTGATTTCACCTCCATTCATTCATTCATTCAATTAATTCATTGAGAGCCCACCATGAACCAGCATCTGGTTATAGTGCGGGGGATATGACAATGGACATGGCAGACCAAAAATTCCTGCCTTCATAGAGTTTATATTCAGGTAAACTTTTTTCACTACCTGGCAGAGGCACTAACATAGGACACACTCAGGGGGGAGCCATGCAGACTCTAAGATGCCACCTGCATTGTTCACTCGTTCTCGCTGCTGAGGGAGCTGGAGCTCCCTGTCCTCTCTGCCTCACTTCACGTGGGCTGCAGCTATATCTTTATTACCTTTGGTTCCTCAGCCTTTGCTTAAAGGAAACAAAGAGAGACTTATTTGGGAGAGCAAAGGGACTCACTGGGGTGAATTCTACAGTAAAAAGTGGCAGTAGTGCAGTCTTTATTCTAAAAATTGAGTTCAGTTTACAAGAAATGTTGGTTTATATGCTACACTATACACTGACTCACTACCTGAAGAGAAGCAGGATTAAAGAATAACGTCTGCTTCTGGAGACAAGGGACAAACAGTGGCACTGCCCCGAACAGGGGGCAAATAAGGAGGGGAGAGGGATCCAAACTCAGCTACAGAAGGTGCCATGCAGCAAAAGACAGCATAGTATAGTTAGATTGCTGATCACATTTTTTTGCTCCTTTTTTTTGTTTTGTTTTTTGTTTTTTGGGGTTTTTTTGTTTGTTTGTTTGTTTGTCTTTTTGCCATTTCTTGGGCCGCTCCCGAGGCATATGGAGGTTCCCAGGCTAGGGGTCTAATCGGAGCTGTAGCCGTCTGCCTATGCCAGAGCCACAGCAATGTGGGATCCGAGCAGCGTCTGCAACCTACACCACAGCTCACAGCAATGCTGGATCCTTAACCCACTGAGCAAGGCCAGAGATCGAACCCTCAACCTCTTGGTTCTTAGTCGGATTCGTTAACCACTGAGCCACGACGGGAACTCCATCCCTTGTAATACAATTATACTTTCATACCCTTGTTGCAGGCCCAGTATGCTTCCCTACCCCTGGATGTTGGCTTCATCATGGGACTTCCTTTGACCACTGGAACATGGATGGACTTGAATCTAGCAGAGGTGGGAATGTGCCTGCAGAGTTTAACTTGGACTCCATGCATTTGACAAAGCCATGGAAGAAGGTGCCCTGGCTAGCAGCTGTCCTGCCCATCTGGGCAAAAGAATGACACACCTGGGGTAAAGCCAAACCTCCCAGTATCCTGAGCCCAGATCAGGCAAACCCCCAATTATCCACACACCCATGAGCCAGAAAGATAAGCATTTGCTGTTCAAGCCACTGAGATTTTTTTAGGTTGTGTTTAATGCAGCACTGTTTTGACACTAGCTGATATACTGCTGAGATGCTTTCATACCCGAGTTCCTGTGCACATCCCATGAACATCAATGGCAAAAGGCATCCACATTCTTGTTGGCCGCTTCGCCCCATCCAAAAGGCCCACACACAGGACATACCATAGGCATGGGTCCTCCATCTCTCTCACCCCATCACAGGCTTCATTCAGGTTTAATGAACTGCTCTTCTATTTATCTAATGTCACTATTTTCCCCAACTCGGCTGTACAGTACCTGGACTGTCTAGGAAAACCCATTACCTCTATTAGCCTGCCAATAGCAAATCAGTAGAATTGCTTGTTCCTTAATTGATAGAATACACTCCCCTCCTCCTGATAGATTACCCTGGTCTAACAGCTCCAAGACCGATTCCCCAGTGTCCGACTACCATGCAATCTGGAGCAATCAGTTTATACTTTCAGTAATAAATCCAAACCTATCAATATATAATAGCTCTTCATAATCAACATCCACGGATTCTGTCTGGGTTCAGAAGCAACCACCAGCCATTTTTTACGTGCCTATAATTAGCAGTGGCCAGATGATATTTGTGCATCCGAGCACAATCCTCCTTCCTTGTCCAATAATGATAACACATTTTACATAAATTCAAGCTGATTTAATTCCCTTGTCAGAGTATGGAGATATAAATATATTTATGCATGTGTAATGTTCCATAAATTAAAATAGTTCGGCTGACCTGAGTGCTGCGGTGAGCGAATCCAGCCTGACCTCTCTAAGAGGCTGACTGTGGGCTGGTGCAAAGGAACTGGCTCACACAGATCAGCAAAGACAGCCAGCTGGAGGAGGTAATGCACATCATTTATTAAACGTCCGTTGATCTAAGTGCGTCCTGCAAGCTTGTGAAGATCTCATCTCTATCTAAGAGCAACCGGTCAGAACAAAATGCACAGTCCACTGATGTTTAACACCAAAGGGAATCAACATAGGAGACAACATTTGGGGGAAGGAAAAGCAATTTATGTTCAGGGGAGGGGGTTGTAGGATGAGTACCCCATAGCTAAATGACCATCTTTCAAATGCCTCTTGCCAGCAAGTTTACCAGCTGTGAGGCTAAGAGTGTCCTCTTGCCTCTTCAGCCTAACACTCTCCCAACTGAGCTGTTTCGGCCGCTTCCCCTTGCCTCTTATAAATTAAATGTCACAAAAGAAAGCCGGTGAGAGGAAGGGAAGAAAAAGTGCCCTAAACAAGGTAATAAAACTATAAACTTAATGAGGGCCAGTTTAGCGCTTTGCAGTCTCTCTACTTTATAACATGCCCTTATGAGCCAGCCTGTCAGGATAATGTAATTGAGAACTTGCTATAAAACATATGTTTAATGGAGCCAGGGGCCAAGGAAAACACTGTGTAATTGTAATAAGCAGCCTGGTAAGTAAAATGATATCTTTTAAAGGTTAAAATAGAGTTGCTTTCAGAACTGGGCCAGTCTGCTTCTTCAAATATTGCTTCACTAATGATTTCTTCACTTCACTTACAAAATGCATCTCTGAGAAGATTTGTTACAAATGTGATCCCTGCCTGGAAAGTAAACTGCTCACCATACAGAAGGCTTGGGCATTTATTCTCCAGTTTTATATAACTTGGAGAATGATGTTAAAATTGGCAAATGCATCTGAGGCACACCAGGCCATAGGACTTTTTTTTTAATCCACTCATTGTCCAATGCAGTTCAACTTGAAAGAGATACAACAGAGAAAAGATTGATCCTTTGTGGCCTATTCTCTTTCCAGAAGGTAAAAGCAATTCCCATCAACAGAGCTCAGTGCTCCATGGGGTCATCTCTATTCTGCTCCAGGGAATTCGTTGCTCATCGGGGCATGAATATTTTTAAAAATAAGAAAGAAAAGGAGAAAAATGAAAACTGATTCTGGGAGCTGGAAGACCCCACCTGTTAAAGGCCCATCCCTGATCTAAACCTAGTACTTGCTGACCATGACCTCAAAGATCCCCCTTTGAGGAACTCATAGATAAGCTTTCTCAATAGTAACTTTTTAGATTGAGGCTTCCTAGGCTTTTGAGGTTGGCATTAAAACAAACAAACAAAAAAACAATACTCAAGGAGTTCCTTTGTGGCACAGCAGGTTAAGGATCTGGAATTGTCACTGCAGTGGCTTAGGTAGTTGCTGTAGCACAGGTTTGATCCCTGGCCCAAGAACTTCCAGATGGCATGGGCACAGCAAAAAAAAAATCTTTGTCAGCCACCTAGAAGTCTCCCCATGTTACCATAAAAACATAAACTTAAAAAAAAATGTATACGTGTAAGAAGAACTTGGTCCCCATGCTGTACAGCAGAAAAAAATTAAATAATAAAACAAGAAAAAAATTTTTTTAACTAAAAAACTTTAGGAGTTCCCGTTGTAGCAATCCGACTAGGAACCATGAGGTTGCAGGTTTGATCCCTAGTTGTGGGTTAAGAATTTGGCGTTGCTGAGAGCTGTGGTGTAGGTCACAGACGAGGCTCAGATCTGGTGTTGCTGCAGCTATGGCTGAGGCTGGCGGCTACAGCTCTGATTAGACCCCTAGCCTGGGAACCTCCATATGCCGCAGGTGCAGCCCTAAAAGGACAAAAGACAAAAATAAATAAATAAATAAATAACTTTAAAAACACTCAAAGCCACTCATTCCACCCAGTTTCATTGGCTGTTGTTTATTGTATGATGGAGTAGGGGGCTGGGGAATCATATAACTGGTGAGAGGATCAGCCTGGCTCCTGCTAAGATGACTCAAGGAGGCTGCATGCTCCCCTCAGTGGTGCTGGTGACTCTCCAAGAGACTCTGGATTCTTCATGTTACCTTCTGGAGCTCAGTTAAAGCAACTGTAAAAATGGTACCACAGGAGGGGTTGATTTAGCAGATCTTTAAGTCACTTCCAGCTTTAATGAGTTGGGTTTTAATTTAATAAGATAGTATGAGAAAAAGAATGTATATTTATGTATGACTGGGTCACTATGCTTTATAGCAGAAATTGACACAACACTGTAAATCAACTATACTCTAATTTAAAAAATAAAATAACAATAAAAGTATATGGCAGAGAGATTACTAAATGATCCTCAATATCTTCTTTCCCTCTTCTTTTTTTTTTTTTTTTTTTTTTTTTTTGGGTGTGTGTGTGTGTTTTTTTGCTATTTCTTGGGCCGCTCCCACGGCATATGGAGGTTCCCAGGCTAGGGGTTGAATTGTAGCTGCAGCCACCGGCCTACGCCAGAGCCACAGCAGCGCAGGATCCAAGCCGCGTCTACAACCTACACCACAGCTCACGGCAACACTGGATCGTTAACCCACTGAGCAACAGCAGGGACCGAACCAGCAACCTCATGGTTCCTAGTCGGATTCGTTAACCACTGCACCACGATGGGAACTCCCATTCTTTCCCTCTTCTATAGTAGTTAAACTCCTGAGTTTTAGCTCACATAGAGGCCCAGAGGAAAGACTACATTTCCTAGCTTTCTTTACAGTTAATTGTGACAGTAGGACTAAGTTCTGGCTTAAGAGATTTAAGCAGAGGTGTCATATGTCAGCTTCCAAGATAATTTGCATATGTTCTTTCCCACTTTATCTACCCTGCTGCCAGGAAGACAGATGCAATGGCTGGAGCTCTTGCTGCTATTTTGGACCATAAAGATGAAGGCTACAGTTAGGAATAGTGGACCAGATAGCCAAAAAGGGTCATAGTCTATGTTTTTCTTCTAGCTGAGCCCAAACATCAGCCATGGAATTACCTACTAAGCATAAGAGAAATAAACTACCTCATTTAGGTCACTGATATTTGAGGTTCTCTAACTTGCAGTTGATCTATGCATTCATTCCAGAAAATACAACACATATGTATAAGTCATTAGCATATTTTCAAAACATAAGACTTCTATGTGATTTCCTTGTTTAAAATCCATTACATATAGAATAAAATCCAAATAGCTTCCCTGCCCCACAAGGACTATGAAATCATGTCTGATCACATCTTGTACCTTTCTCCATCAGAACTCAGTGTTGCCCCAGCTACAAATGTCTTCTTTCCATTTCTGGAAACTATCTAGCTCATTCTGGACTTGGGATTTTATAGATACTATTTGTTCTTCCTGAAACATACTTGCCCAGCTCATTGCATGGCTGATTTGTTCTAATCATTCAGGTTTCCATCCCAACGTCACCACTCAGAGAGATCTTCCTTAACCAGCCTTTCTAAAATGACTTCACATACACACACTCCTAGCATGCAGAGTAATCCTCCACCCCATCATTGTATTATAAAATCACTGAGCTGATCTTTAAAACAATTGAGATGCTCTTATTTCCTTACTCTGTCTCTTCTCCAGGTAGAGTATAAAATCCATGAAAACAAGGACCAAAGCTTCACTGCATTTGAGAGCCTAGAATGGCCTCTGGCATTTAGCCAAGCACTCTCTGACATAAACGACAGCAACATCTTCTCAGATCCACCTCTTAGAGTGATGACGGTAAAAACAAAAATATACAAATGGGACTTAATTAAACTTCAAAGTTTCTGCACAGCAAAGGAAACCCTAAACAAAACAAAAAGACACCCCACAGAATGGGAGAAAATACTTGCAAATGAATCGACTGACAAGGGATTAATCTCAAAAATTTATAAACACCTCATACAGCTCAACACCAAAAAAACAAACAACCCCATCAAAAAATGGGCAGAAGATCTAAATAGACAGTTCTCCAAAGACATATGGATGGCCAAAAAACACATTAAAGATGTTCAACATCACTCATTATTAGAGAAATGCAAATCAAAACCACCATGAGGTACCACCTTACACCAGCCAGAATGGCCATCATCCAAAAGTCTACAAGCAATAAGTGCTGGAGAGGGTGTGGAGAAAAGGGAACCCTAGTATACTGTTGGTGGGATTGTAAATTGGTGCAACCACTGTGGAAAACAGTATGGAGATTCCTCAGAAAACTCAAAATAGAACTACCATTTGATCCAGCAATCCCACTCCTGGGCATCTATCCAGAGAAAACCACGACCCAAAAGGACACATGTACTCCGACGTTCATTGCAGCACTATTTGCAATAGCCAAGACCTGGAAACAACCTAAATGTCCACGGACAGAGGAGTGGATCAAGAAGAGGTGGTACATATACACAATGGACTATTACTCGGCCATTAAAAGGAATGAAATACTGGGATTTTCAGCAACATGGATGGACCTAGAAATTATCATGCTAAGTGAAGTCAGTCAGACAATGAGACACCAACATCAAATGCTATCATTGACATGTGGAGTCTGAAAAAAAGGACAGAATGAACTTCTTTGCAGAACAGATACTGACTCACAGACTTTGAAAAACTTACAACTTCCAAAGGAGACAGTTCAGGGGGGTGAGGGGATGTGCTGGGGTTGTGAGGTGGAAATCCTGTGAAATTGTATTGTTATGATCATTGTACAACTATAAGTGTAATAAATTCATTGAGTAATAAAAAAAGTAAATTTACTCAGTAAATTAATTAAATGAATGAGTGATCCAGAACACTGTGCTTGGAATGGGAGACGGATGAGTGAGCAAAAAATAAGTAAAACATAGTATTCCTCTGGTTCCAAACAAGAGTGTAGATATGATTACAGAGACCCTCAAACTGTTAGGCACAGATTGCTTTGGGATTCAGAATTTTTCAAATTTTAGATAGTCTAGTGCATACATCATATGTCATATAACACCTAGAGTAGGGTTTGGGAGAGTACCTATAATTAAATATAATATTGTTATATAAAATTTAGAATATTTACTATACTTAAGGATTGAAAATAGCTTGTCAGCCCAGGGCAGGTTTAACCAATAAATGCAGGTCAAATCTTGCTGCCAAATATTGTGGAGAAAAATAAAACAATTTTCAGAGATTTTCGAATTTCTGGATTCCAAATAAGAGACTCTGAATCTATACTTACAGCATCATTGGAGAGACTTCTAGAAAACCCTGATAATCACCACCAATACCTGAAACAACACTGTGATGATAAATGACAGAGGCATAATTATCTTTCATTCTAATTATTTAATCCAGGTTAACACTTTATCTTCAAATAATTTATTATACCCCAAAATCCTAAAAATACTTAGGGAAGAAGTGTTTGTGTAACTGGTGATTTGGCAGTCATGGAACCACCCAAAGGGCTGGGGAATGAGGCTAAACAAGTGACTGAGATGAAATAGCTGACATCTATTGAGCACTTACTATATGTCAGCACTATTTCCTTTTCTTTCTTTTTTTTTCTTTCTTTTTCTTTCTTTCTTCCTTTCTTTCTTCCTTTTTTTCTTTTACTGCACCCATATTTACTCATTCAGTCTTCACAAGGACATTCTGAGTCACTCTATGATTATTTTCATTTTATAAATGAAGACACTGAAGTCAGAGAGGTTAGTTTACCCAAAGTCACAGACCTAATAAGAGGCAGAGAGAACACAAACCCAAGAAATCTGGCACCTGAACCTGTGTTCCTGATGGCCTCCCAGACAGTCTTTTTGGCAAGTGGTTTTGCTCAGGAATTATGAACGGAACACCAAAGGTGAATAGACGATTCTAATTCCCTTTTCTTCCCTACCCCCCCCCACCATTACAACCCCTTCTCTCCTTTAAATCTGAGCCAAACATTTGGCAGAAAAGTACAAAATTTGGCATTGTCAATTTGGATATGGCTAATATTGGAAAATGAAGAGCTAAGTAATCAGACTCAAGGGAGGGGCAAATAAAGGGTAAAAAGTGAATCATAATCTAAAGACAAAGCAGAAAGGGTCCAAAGGCAGATC
Source organism: Sus scrofa (assembly GCF_054392235.1). Taxonomy (NCBI): domain Eukaryota; kingdom Metazoa; phylum Chordata; class Mammalia; order Artiodactyla; family Suidae; genus Sus; species Sus scrofa. Next base: position 112,466,082 of record NC_139395.1, read on the forward strand.
AAGTTGGGCCAAGAGAAAGGAAACTAAAGGCAGGAGGGGCAACCAAAGAGGACATATCTTCCAGAAACCTACTCTGATATCCTGAGAGTTAATGACCATATGAGATCAGCATACTCTGAGCATGTGCTCTATGCTCAGAGGCTGGCAGCCCCTTAGTTATCCTGGCCCAGGCTGCGTCCTCTTGCTTGGCTTCCCTTGGCCACCAGCTTAGCAGACCTACTCTCTTCCATCTCTCACATGTAAGATTTTTTCTCCATACACAGAGAGCAACTGCTTGGCCTCAAAATACATGTGCAGTATATATACACAATGGAATACTACTCAGCCATAAAAAAGAATGACATAATGCCATTTGTAGCAACATGGATGGAACTAGAGAATCTCATCCTGAGTGAAATGAGCCAGAAAGACAAAGACAAATACCATATGATATCACTCATAACTGGAATCTAATATCCAGCACAAATGAACATCTCCTCAGAAAAGAAAATCATGGACTTGGAGAAGAGACTTGTGGCTGCCTGATGGGAGGGGGAGGGAGTGGGAGGGATTGGGAGCTTGGGCTTATCAGACACAACTTAGAATAGATTTACAAGGAGATCCTGCTGAATAGCATTGAGAACTATGTCTAGATACTCATGTTGCAACAGAACAAAGGATGGGGGAAAAAATGTAATTATAATGTATACATGTAAGGATAACCTGACCCCCTTGCTGTACAGTGGGAAAATAAAAAAAAAATACATGTGCAACACTGAACCAATGTTTATTAAATATTTACTCTGCTGTTTTGACACTGAAGATGCAAAGATGAATAAGACAGTCTTTACCCTACAAGATCTCAATCTTCCAGGGAGAACAGACCTGCATGTACATAATACAATAAGCATTATGTTCCATTCATTCAACAAATATTTATTGATCATCAACTATCTGCCAGGTATTAGGTGCCAGAAAAAGGAGTTGCAGAGTCATATGAGTACAGGAGCCCAGCAGGAGTGCTCTCACCTGTCCAAAGGAACAACATGTATTAATGTGAGGAGGTGGGCTCAAGGGGTGAGGAGGGGACCATAGCAGCTTGGAGAGTCTTATAAAGGGGTCAGATGCTCCTCAGCTCCATTTAATTTTTCCATTCAGGAATGCAGATCGAGTGTTGCTAGATCTGATTTTGCAGAAGTATCCAAAACTCAAAAGTCTTCAGTGAAATCTTCCAATGTGTAAATGTTGCAGTTAATTCAAAATAATTTTAACACCATACAGCCTTAACAAAGCAGGTCTGCAGTCCACCATGTTGTAATCTTCTGAAAATGTTCATAACACAGAACCTCATTAGGTGTGGCTCATCACACATTGCAGCTTCCTCTCAGCCCAGTGGAAAGTTATCTCTTCTGTCATTCTCCACTCTCTTGGCCCTTCACCCCTCCTAGCCCCTCCACAGTCCAGTGGTCTCCTCCCAACCACCTCTTTGTTTCACCCTTTTACTCCCCATCCTTTACTCCTAGCCAAAGATGAGCAAAGTAAAAAAACTGAGTTCTCAGAACTCAACCCAGCTGGTCAGGGAGAAATGAAACCATGTAATCCACAGTTTAGTCCTTCATAAGATCTTTGTATGTGTTCATCTTTCTCCACCAGAAATTTGATTGCCTCAGGAAGCCAAGTCTATTCTTGCAAAATTTATGGGTATTCTGAGTTTTTAATGATTTTCTTCCATAAGTCTGATTTCTGTTTCCTTTGAAGTTGGGAGACCCTGACACAGACTTCTTTCTAGAACTGGGGTACATCACAAGCTAAAAGGTCAGTGATCACTGTAAGCAGTGACAAAATACATATTATAAATTATATATATGCATACATATATACGTGTATGTGTATATACATGTGTGTGTGTGTATATATATATATACAGAGAGAGAGAGAGAATCTTATAAGTGCTACTTCTAAAAAGATCTGTTGGAAAAAATAACTTCCATAGGTTTGTTAACAAAAACTCAAAAGATGCTTTTATTTTTTAGAAAAACTTGAGCCTTTGTTGCAAAGGTATGAAACATCATAAAAACGATTGCAGGTGACTAGCTAGTCTTTTGTTATATCTCCAAACATAAGACAAACAGTAATGTGGAGGGTTTTTTTTTCTTAAAAAAAAAAACTCAATATTAGTCACAGTAAGCCTTAACATATGGGAATAGGAGCAGGGTGGGGAAGGGGGAGGGGAAGCCCACTCTTCACAGTTTTTTGAACCTTTGAAACTGAAAAAAAAATATGTATCCCTGCTTTCTGTATATGCACATAATGTAAAATTTCATCCACCACAATATTTTAAAAGACAGAAATCATGAGATATATCACATCTAAATGGAAATATCATCTAAGGAAGGCACCATTTATCAACATCACTTTGAAATGCAGTGGAGGATGTGATGGCATTATGTAGATCTCAAATATCTATGGGTGAATGAAATTGGGTAACCTTAGCAACCCCAGGTACATCCATGCAGCTATAAATCAAATGTCAGCACTCTGAGCTATGCACAAAATAAAGAAATAATTCTTTGAAATATTCATAACGCTATGCAGTGTATTATTTTGTAAGTCTGTCCCCATTATGCATTTTTGAATCTAACTAAAAAAAAAGACATAACATTTGCATAACACACCATCCCTGCCCACCTTCCCACCCACCCACCCACAGTAGCTTCTAGAAACAGGCAGACCTGCACTATATACTAATGGCCACAGCAGAACTCTAGTTCCTTGTGTGAGAAGAAAAGGGAATTTTATACACAGGCACCTAGTCTGACAGCAGCCCAAATGGTTCCATATTGATTATTCCATTAAAAAAAAAACAACTAAATAAGATATGAGAATTTTGGTAAAAGTGTCATGATATAGGTACATTTTTGTATATGTGAGAGTAATATATTCAATAGTTCACCCTCTGAAACTGGAAGAGATTTGATTTAAAAATAAATTCTTGCTGGTGAGAAAATATACTAGTTTTCTAATCCAGGGCATCTTGTCAATACAGAAGTATAACAGGCAGCCCAAACAAAAGTCTTTTATTTTATTTACACTTAAGATTTTTCTTTGATTATTTAGTTCCTTTGGAGGAGTATGTTTTTTGTATAAATACATTTGTTAACACCTCATTTTTAAAATTCTGCCTCTGCCTGTTCCTGGCACTGACACTGCAGTGCCTGAATATCATAATACCTGTGATGAATTCCAAGGATCATCAAATGATAATAGCTGTGACACGAAACTCAGTACAATTCTAAATCACACACATGTAAATACGCTGATGCTACATAAAGAAGACCGAAATACTCAGGTTGACTAATTGTTTTGCTGTAAAAGTTTTATAACCACATTCGGTTTAAAATATCCAATACAGCTAACCAAGTGAATCATCTTCGAGACATTTAAGTGGCTGCTATAGGAAATAGCAGGGCTTTTCATATACAACTAGAAAAGCATCATTTTACAATGAGTTCTCTTCACTTTAAACGCTACGAAAGTGGAACCAAATGGACAAGGGGTTTAAATCAAGAATTAAACAAGCCATTCTAAGGGAAATCACCTTGTTTATCCTCAATCTATTTTTTTCCAAATTACTATTCTCTTCAAGCTGTATTAATTGTTCTGGACCTATAGCACATGCTTCAATGAAAATAAATTACTTTATTTCTATTACACCACTAATGGCTGTGTGACTTAATTTCATTAGCTCGAACCTGTTGAGAGTATTCAGATTTCCATAGCAGGACGCACTTAAAATGAAAAGATTCTTTCGATTCTCAATTAACGGAATCGTTCTCTTTCAACTGAAATGAATGTTATTGAAACCAATTAGCATAGACTGGAAAATCTCTCGCTAATGAGGGGAGTGTGGGTGAGTAAACAGCAATGAAAAGATGAAATTAGAGGAGAGCCTCTTCTCGTTGGCCTGAATAATTACATGCTTAGTTGCCTAATTGTCTGGTGAAAAGCGCGGCAGTGATAGTAACAGATTGCCATGTTCATTAGGCAGCAAAAGGCCACCTGCTGCTAAGCTTCATTTTCCTGCAGTCGATATACACGTGTTTATCCCTGGGGATTGGTATTTGGACACAACACTAGCTGGGAAAAGCAAATGAGCTTGCCAATATGCTGCAATATTGTGTCCTTTATGCCAAGATACAGAAGCTTAATATGTCAAATAGAATGAATAAAAACCAACAGTGATAACGAAGTTTATGAGGATGCTGACCTTAGAACGGGCCCAGTGTAGGACTCTAAACCGTGTCGAGTTCAACCTTTCAATACAGATGTTCCTTTCTGGCCTGAGCAGCTCCAAATTATATCATACAAAAGATAAATTACAATGGTTAGAGCCTCGGCAATATTTTAGACAATGGTGTAATAAAAGCATGCGATGTAACTGTTAACATTGAAAGCAAATGTTCAGTCCTAAAGGCAAAAGAAGTGTGTGAGAGGAAGGACATTGTTCCCATTGCCTCTCTGTAGACAGAAGATCAAAGGGGTGCCTTCATTCACCATCTACCCCTCCTTCACATCTCCTGCATTTCTTCAGATTGTTTGTCTATAGTTGTTTAACGTGTCCTCCAGCCAGCCTCTATGTTATATTACACACCACCAGCTTTCCCTCTACCATCATACCAGCTCTGATTGCCTATGATTCTGAGACTTAAGCAAAGCACAGACTTTGTGCAATGTCAAGCTTCTTTTATAGGCATTATTGTTTCATCCTTGGACATGTAGAAAGGAATTTCAATATCTTAAATAATACTCCTGATAAAATGGGCATTTTCTTAAAAATCAGTTCAGGGAAATTGGTAAGGAGCCCATCCAAGCTCACGTAACAGTGCTCTCGGTCAGATGGAGTGGAACAATTGAGCAATAAAGCTTCTAGATGGCCTGGAGGACAGAAACACCGATGTTCAACCCTCAGACTGGATGGGTTCTATAGAAGTGTTTGCCTTCCACAATTTTCAAATTCTATTTACAGAGTTCCCACCGTGGCTCAGCGGAAACAAATCTGACTGGTATCCATGATGACACAGGTTCAATCCCTCAACCCCTGGCCTCGTTCAGTGGGTTTAGGAACTGGCATTGCCATGAGCTGTGGTGTAGGTCACAGATGCAGCTTGGATCTGTGGCTGTGGCATAGGACAGCAACTGTAGCTCCGATTTGACCCCTAGCCTGGGAACTTCCTTATGACGCAGACGCTGCCCTAAAAAGATTAAAAAACAAAAAACAAACAAAAAAAACCCTGAAGGACTTAGCCTGGCCCCAGTTCCAACATGGCAACAATCAACAGGAAAACACTGATCATAAGCACTCAGTCTGCCACAATCCCCACCCAGTATGGAGGCGGAGTTGCATTCGTTACTACTCTTGTATTACTGTTTCTCTTATAAAAATGTAGTAAGTTCCTAGTACCCAAATCTTCCTCAAATGTGGGAAAAATAGTCATATATCTTTTGAAAAATAGTCTTCTTATAGCTGGCCTGCTTCAGTCACGCTGTTATCACTCTGTTTAGTAGCACTTTAGAATTCAGTCTGTATTCCAAATGTAGTCCTATCCCTTATTTGAAAAAAGGAAGGAAAGCAAGCAAGCAAGAAAGAAAAAAATCGAGGTGATGAAGGGGAAGGTGAGTTTTCAAGGTTCACTTAGTAACAGAGGAGCTGGACTAGAATTTGTGGCCTCCAACAATAAACTTCCCCCTATACAGGGTACCTCTGTCATATAAGAATACAGAATAATTTCTGAGCATTTAAAGGCATGGATCCTATCCTCAAGAAGTATGTCAAGATGCACACATTTGAAAAATAACAACCCAACCCAAGATACACAGACACCATGGGTGGTAAACTGCTGTAATCATATACTGCTGGCATCACAAGAGGTATGAAAGCTGGGAAGGGGAGAGGTGGGAGGCAGGGGAGCTCAGTGTAAAGTAGGGGCTCCCTATCTCTGCTTTCAATTTGAGAGTGGAGGGAAAATTGAGACTTCAGAGTTGGTTGAAGTGCTGATCATCTCAACAGAAGCAAGAGCCACTCAGTGGCCACTTCCAGGAACCAACCACACCACCCAGCTCAAGAAAAGACAAAGGGGGAGCCAGGCCTAAGGAAACATTCTTGCGGTAACACCACCATTACCTGGATCCTGGATAAAGCCCAGTACCCCACACAGAAGGACACTGAAACCTGAACAAAGACAAAAGCCCATCCTCCATAATCCCCAGGATCCAAATTTAAAAATCCCTTTGGACCCATCAATCAAGACTTGCTTTGCAATTCCAAATGTTGATGCATGTGAGCCTGTGTTGGTGACAGCAAATGAAGGTCATGGATTAGAAACAAAAGCCTCACTTTGGTGAATGACGTGAATGCCCAACCTCAGTTCGTGTCACTTCATGTTGTCCCAAATTATGTTCTGGGACAACATTGAAAATTTTCACAAACTTTTCCCTTCCAAAAGCTACTGAAACAGACATTATTTTCATTTTTGGTTCCAAGTTCTTAGGATATGTGGGGGGTTTTTAAAGATAAATTATATAAAACTTTAAAGGAGCTTTGAGCCATAATTTTGTTATTTACTCCACAATATATGTATTTTTTTAATAAATGCATATAAACAAAATAAAACCATTTTAAATCACTTATCATCAATAGAAGTAAATACTATTAAGATTTTGATGTGTAATGCTCCAGGCTTATGCGTGTGTGTTTATATATATATATATAGATTTTATTGCTTCCTTTTTAATTTTTTAATTTTCTGAATATAAGAGTAATACAACTATTTTTTAATATTTTTGAGTAATGGGAATTTTGGAAAATACATAAAAATTTTTAAATCACCTGTAACTTTGCTACCTTACTATAAAACAGTTTTAGTATTTTACAATATTATTTCCAACTCATTGTGTTACAATTATAATATATATATATATATATATATATATATATATATATATATATATATATATATATATTGTCTACGCACATGGCACATAGAAGTTTCTGGGCCAGGCATCAAAACTATGCCCCAGCAGCAGCAACCCAAGCCACTACAGTGACAATACCAAATCCTTAACCCACTGCACCACAAGGGAAATCTGTTACAATTATAATTTAAAAAATTTTTAAAGTCTGAAAACATAGAAAAGTGTTTTTATTTCCATTAAAAGGTAAATGGTTACCTTTCCCAGCTACTTCCTGAATTTATATAAATATTTTTTACAAAAAAGTGTTATCATACTTGATATATTGTTTTCTTTTGCTTTTTAGGGGGACTGGGAACCTCAGTAATAGATAGTGACTCTCCTTTCAACAAACTTATAGCCATATTAGCATTCTTAAATTCCACAGAGTATTCTGTTGCAGAACTGTTCCAATGTCCTCTTGCCAAGCATTTGAGCTATTGCCAATTTTTCACTATTACTTTTAAATTCCAATATAAACATCTTGATACATGTATTATACACACAGCCAATCATTTTCTTTAAGGTACAGTTTTTAAAAAGATGTGCCCAGTTGAAAGATATGTCCTCCTATACTCTGGGTCTAGCTATGCCTCTTACCCTATACCCTGGCTATACCAGATATTGTCAGTCCTACAGTTAAGCACAGTTTGTTTTACTTTTAGTTTGTTTTTCTTTGATTACAAGTAACACCAAATGTTTTAATGTTGTTTCTTGGCCATTTGCACTTCTCTACTGAACTGCCTACTTAAGTCCCTAGCACATTTTTCCATGAGAAAGATAATCATTTGGTTATTTACTTGAAAGAGCTCCTTATCTTTAATCATATGCAGCATCACTTTACTCAGTTTATCATTCCTGTTTTACCTTGCTTCATACTCTATTTTGCCATTCCATAGTTTTAAATGTTCAGATATCCACTTTTCCCTTTGCGATTGCTGCCTTCAGTCATGCTTTGAAAGTTCTTCTCCATCCTAAGATTTCATTGTTTTTCTGAGATTTCATTGTTTTCATCCACAACTTCTTCTGTTTTTATCATTTTCCTTTCATTCTAATCTTTAATCCTCCTGGGACTTATTTTGTATATAATACAAGGTAGGAATATAACTTTATTTTTTCTAAATAGTACGTTAGTTTTCCCAGAAAAAAATTATTTAGTAGTATATCCTTCTTCCACTGACTAGTGATTACCATCAATTTTATCATATTATTACATGCACCCAGTCCCACTGTCTGTTTACTATGGTGCCAACACATTGTTTTAATTTACTGAGTCATTATAATTCATAATGATTCCTGATCAGGTACCATGTTCCCAATCATAATGATTCTTTTATAAACATTTTCCTGGCCATTTTGGGATGTTTGCTATTCCAGAAGAAATTTAGAAAAAAAAATTTTAACATCCCATCTTCTAAAAAAAGTCCCATTTAGATCTGACATAAATTACATTAAATATATGGATTAGTTTGGGAATAAAAATTTACTGTTAAAGTATAAATACATCACAGCAATGCTCTTAAGAGTAATTAAGACTTTAAAGGAAAAACAAAGGAATTGTACATTTCATCAAAGATTTCAATAGCTGGGAGACATTTTCTTAAGAGTCTAATTGAGTAGTTGCATTTTATAGGTGAGAAAACTTAAAAGTATTGATACGATGTTCTTATTCAGATGAGGAAACTGACCCATACAAGATACCCCATAATCATCAAGGAAGCTAACTGTTAAAAACCATCACCATATGGTAGGCACTGGGTGTTTTACACACAGTATCCCATTTTTTTCTTTTATTAGAGTAGATGAAGGCTCGATTCCCTTTACCTTCCAATTGCTGAAAACAATTTGGGGGACAACAGATAGGCTGAAAGGTCTTGTCAGAAACCAGAAGTAGTTTAGGGCCTGTTCAAAACAAACTTTTAGAGAAGATGCATTCTCCACCTCTGCTGGCTTAAAATTATGTAAACAGAATTTATGTGCTCAGTGACCCCGCTTCATTGATTTGACAGGGGTAATTCCTGTGTACGAATGAACTATTTCTCTAATGTATTGAGTACATGCTTCCATGGCAGCGTTTTTTCTCCATTCCCTTAATTAAAAGGACAATGAATTGAAATGCAAAAGAATTTCTCTCCAAGAGATGATCCATCCTCAACTCTTTATATGTTTTGTTTAAAAAATTATGGTGAAAGAGCAAGCTAAAGAATCCATTTTAAAACTCCCCTGAAAATGTGTCTGAGTGAGATGGGAGGAGGGGAAGGAGGCCTACAAGAAAGAGACCCAGCCAGCCCTTTCCCATGGTTTTCACCTCAACACTTTGGGAAGCTTTTCAAGGTCACAGAAAGCCCCCCAACTTGAAGACTCACTGAGCAGACCTCGTACCTCCTGAGCCTACCAAGGACAAATCCTCTTTTATCAGGAAAGGACATTCCTGTTGTCTGAGCCAGCAACTCAAAGCCTGAGGGATGCACACGGAGGTGAGGAAGAAAGAAGACACCGGGCCACCACATCAGTCTAATGGGACTTGGAATCAATGGTGTGGGAGGGTCACAGCCAGGTCACCCTCACATTCAACTCCCTGGGCAAGTCCTGTCTTGACTCAGAGGTTAGTCCTATGCTTATGTAATTGATGGGAGGCCATAGAGGGCAGAGGGTGTGCATGGGAGCCTTGGGAGTCAGCCAGGCCAGCTTGAGTACTAGCTGCCCTGACTTTCCTTCCCCAAGCCTCCATTTACTCATTGGGGTGATGAAGATAATAACCCAACCTCTTAGGGTTATTGTAAGACTCAGAAAAACATGTCTGCAGAGTGCCTGGCACAAAGTATTTGGTAAATAGTATCTATTATTGTTTTTCTCAGTAAGAAATAAGACTTATTTTTAATCACTTTCACATAAAAAGTAAATATGTATTGCTCTTAAGTCTATTTCACAAGGAATTTTAGAATCTTAGAATTGAAAGGAATTTAAGAATTATTTAGTCTCTCTTTTATACTATGTCCTCAAAACTTTAAGGTAGATATATGTCTGGTAGCAAACCACACTGAAGCAGCAAGCCCAAGAAAATGCTTACTTTGTGCAAAAACCCTGTATCAACTCTGAGGATTTTAACTAACTTGTCAGGTTCAATTCTGTTAACTTCTTATAAATTTCTTAATCTTCATACTACTGCCTTCGACATATAAATCCCAATACAAAAAATTCTGTAAAGAAGGAAGGCTGCTTTCAGAAGACACACCTGAATGGCCAAAGTGGCTTCAGGAAAAGGAAAAAAGAAAGGAGAGACCTCACACCAGGTCCAGCCAGTGGCTCAGCTGATGCTCTAACTGTACATGTAAGTGGAGGCATCCAGAAAGAACTATAGGCCATAGAATTTGTGGGGCACAGTGGAAAATAAAAGTGGAGGACACTTGCTCAAAAATTATTAAGAATTTCAAGACCACAGTGGAGCATTACACAAAGGGCAGGGCCCTCGAAGCCAACCCTGGATGCACTCTACCTGTCTGCACCCTCACACAGTCCTGGGAGTCAGAGAGGCCTATTGTGCCAAAAGTCTCCACCGCTAGAAGAAGGTTATTGCAACTGGAGAACACATTCCTATTTGTCAACTGCTAAAGTACTAATAATAAATTAGAAACATTGGCTTTGGCCAAATCGAAACTGGCTTTAGTTCAGAATTGAATCAAGCAAAGATGAACTGCAATTGATTAAATCTCATCCTAATTTCTACCTAGAAGATAACTCTGATGCGTCCAGCCTCAGAAAAAAAAATGATATACAAGTAAAGCAAATGCCATTTGACCTATTTTGAGCAACACTGTAATACTAACACACAACAAAATGTCATTAATCTCTGAAGGAATCTTAAGGCTTAAGCCAAACTGAATATCCACAGTACCTTATAAGTCTTAAACCAGGCCCAAGTGGTTTAAGGCCCAATTAGTAAATTGACTACATTAATTACTAAGTTCAGTTTTATTATGATTGGTGAGTAGGTGATTAGGTAGTTTACTACTTTCTTAATAGTCTAATCTGATTTATGGAGATGTGACTATTAATGTTTGCTTTGGGGAGACATATGCTAAATACAGCTCAGTGAAATTCCCCAGTCCGCATTCAGGAAGACAGTGAAAAATTCAATGCAAGTGAGCTGAATTTAAAACTTAATTAAAGTTATTCTGAGTAATGAAAAAAAAGTGATATGTGCAAATAAGAAAACTATGTACTCTATTAAGTCTAAACTTATTCAAGGGCAGGTATTTTTACCTGATTTTGTTTGGAGAACATCCACTTTGGATATGACTATTCTGAAAATGGAGAAATTCAACTAATTTAAGGAGAAGTAAACTACATGAATTAGTCTAAGAAAAATGAAAGAAATAAAAATAGTACTGTTAATATGAGTACAATGATGTGTTCTGTACCACAAGCCATGAATAATAATTTATCATGTGCCTAATTTTTAATAACTTCACACTGGAAAATGCTGATATCCTTTGCCAATGCATTTAATATCAACCTCAAAGAATTTTCTCTTTCTGGCTACAGTTTCTCAAAGTTTAGATGTTAAGTGGTAGATTCTACAATGTGTCTTATCCTAAGACCAAAGCACCTGGTCTTTTTTCTGAAAGCTCTGAAATTTAAACTGAGTCCTTGTGTTTTGAGAGGGAGTTTTAAACCATGCTTGATTTTGGCAAGTTATGGGAGCTTTCAAGATTGAGTCTAAACATAGAGACACCCCTCAATTGGACAGAAATTACAGGCTCCTCTGTATCACCGTTAAATGCCTCATGTAGAGCAAACTGGCTTAACTGTTGAACTGGTGTGGGCTCACTATGTGATAGGTAGAACCTTGTGGGCAAGGCCTTTGTCTTGTTCAGCTGTGAGAGAATTGTTAACAAAAACAAAACATGCATCGAGTCCTTATTCTGCATCAGATCTATGTACTTTTCAGATAGATACCTCTTCACATTTAATGCTTACCACCTCCCTGAGTGGTAGAGATATTTCAGATGACCAATGGTCAACAGGGCTAAGCAGCTAGTCCAAGAACAGTAAGCAATCGAGCTGGGATTGGAGCCAAAATCTCCTGTCCCCAAAACCATGCTCTTTTGATGATACCACAGAAGAAATCTCCAAAATGGTTTTGCCTTTAGAGAAAGATTAGAACATCTCAACCCACTTCTAAATGTCTGAAGTACAACCTCTCCTAGTCTATGTGTCTAATACCAGAAATATGAAAAATGCAGACTGCCAATTATAAAACCCGTTTGGATAAGAAAAGCCTTCAACCGTTCAACCCAGTATTTTGCCACCACTGAGTGACTCACAGTCAAAGATCAAGGTGAGACAGAGGTTTATTGACAGCTCCCTTCTATGTGGGATTGACTGACCAATAGGAATTATAACAAAGCAAACTGAATAAATTCCTCCTAACCAAAAAAAAAGAAAAAATTATAGACTTCAACTTTGAAAGCCTAGTGGTTTTTTTTTGTTGTTGTTGTTTGTTTGTTTCAACAAAAACTGTAAAAGCACATAGGCAGTAACTATCAAAAGTCAAGTGTTTTTGGAGAGAAGTATGTGGAGAGAAGTTACATTCTGATTTTCTAGAAAAGGAGAGACTGTTGTCCCTTTAAATAGGTATCAAATAATCTAATAAAAAAACGGTCCAAAATCAATGTCAAGGCAACTGCCTACCTATGCCTACTTTCTCAAACAAGTATACTCAGCCAATAAGAGTGGGAGAGAAAATAATTACTATGTAACTAATTACCATCTGTCCTCACATATGCGTATATACACACATATTATTTTTTCTAAACCAGCTCAGAGTAAGTTGTAAACATAATTCTCCTTTACTTCCTAAAACTTCACTGTGTATTTCCCATGAACAGTAGTGTTATCAACATAACCACAGTACAGTTTCAAAATCAGGAAATTAAACATTTTGAATTCAACACTGTTATCTTCATGCCATATTCCAGTTTCAATTGTCCCAACAATGTCTTTTATAGTAATTTTCCCCTTCAGTTCAGGATCCAACTCAGGATCTCACTTTGCATTTGGTCCTCATATCTCTTTAGCCTTGTTTAATCCAAATCAGTTGCTCACCTTTTGTCTTTCCTGATCTTCTCTTTTTTTTTAAAGAATAGGCTGGTTATTTTGTAACATGCTCCTGACCTTGGATTTGCCTGGTATCTCCTCATGATTAGATTAGATTTCGATTATGCATTTTTGGCAGGAATACCACGAAAGTGATATTGTGCCCTTCACAGGGGAACATATCAGGAGGTTCATGATGTTGGTTTGTCCCATTAACAGTGATGCTCACTTTGATCACCTGGTAAAGGTGGCATCTGCCAGTTTCTCCACTGTAGTGTTACCATTTGCTTTATAGAATTAATGAATAATGTAGGGAAACAGTTTGAAACTGTCCTTTGAAACTTTCAAACCTGTTTCTCATCAAATTTTTAGCCACTACTTTCAGCATCTATTAATGATTCTCTCCTGATGATTACAAAATGCTGATTTTTTTTTAACTTCATCAGCCCTCTCATCCTGCTTATACTTTGTTAATCTGCTTTCTATTGTAAGGAAGAGCTTTCTCTCTCCCTTGTTTTGTTTGTTTTTCTGTTTATTAGGAGTAATATGGAGTGACGAATTCTTGTTTTATTCATATATTATAGTCCACAAATATCTTATGTATTTTGCTGCTTGAATCCACAAATACTTTAAATATGATGGCAAAAACAAGGACCATTTCTCATATGTCAAGAAACTAAGACAATTTTGAATGTAAAAGAAATTTCCAAGAGAGCAAACAAATTTGTTTTTGATTTCCTGATTTCTGAAGGGAGCCAGATGTCAAAAGACAGAACAATAGAAATGGTAAGAATAAGAAAGTAAAATCTCATCATGAGATATGATTTTGATAAGAAAAGGGTAAACTTTGAAGTTATATTCAAGTGCCCATTATTGCTTGTACCCTCATAAACACTTCCACTTCAGCATTTCATATTTCTAGACTTTTTTTTTTCTTTTTCAGTCATATCTGTGGCATATGGGGGTTCTTGGGCAAAGGATCGAATCCAAGCCTGAACTGTGACCTACACCATAGCTGCAGCAACTCAAGATCCTTCACAGTGGGAACACCTGGACTCTTTTTTTTTTTTTTTGTCTCTTTGTCTTCTTAGGGCCGCACCTGTGGCATATGGTAGTTCCCACGCTAGGGATCTAATCAAAGCTGCTATTGCCGGCCTATACTGTAGCCACATCAATGTGGGATCTGAGCCGCGTCTGTATCCTACACCACAGTTCACTGCAACGCCGGATCCTCAACCCACTGAGCGAGGCCAGGGATCGAACCTAAAACCTCATGGTTCCTAGTCAGATCTGTTTCTGCTGCACCACGACGGGAACTCCTGGACTCTGTTTTAAGGAGGCATAAGGTGCGTACACCCTGAAATGAGACCAGTCACTCTGGAACAGACCAGGTGCCACATGCACTTACTGAATTGCTGCTGGAAACTACACGGTTACCATCCCTGTTATTTTCTCTAATTTAATATCATTTAATTTAGATATAGATGCTTTGCTCAAGGTCATCAGCCTTAGAAAATATTTAAGACACTGTTATTGTGTAGCGTCCCTCTATATGACCCAACCTCCACTTCCAATAAAAGAGACATCTCATCTGGGTCAATGCTTCCAGCCTATCTAAAGAAACACCACATTCAGAGATCATTGAGTATCTGCTCAGAGTTCCACAAATATATGGTTGGGTCACAAATTCAGTTGACTTTAGTCCTTTAATCCTGAGAAACATGAATCTCATGAAGTGAATAATATGGATTAAATACACTGCCTGATAAGTCTACAATTCATCGTCACATTAAAATGTGAAGAAACTAAAAGGGGCAAAGCTTATGATGTTATCTCAGCAAGACAACTAAGTCTATCAATAGTTTGTTTTCAAACATTTTCCTTTTTTAATTACTCAATGAATTTATTACACTTATAGTTGTACAATGATCATAACAATACAATTTCACAGGATTTCCACCCCACAACCCCAGCACATCCCCTCACCCCCCTGAACTGTCTCCTTTGGAAGCTGTAAGTTTTTCAAAGTCTGTGAGTCAGTATCTGTTCTGCAAAGAAGTTCATTCTGTCCTTTTTTTCAGACTCCACATGTCAATGATAGCATTTGATGTTGGTGTCTCATTGTCTGACTGACTTCACTTAGCATGATAATTTCTAGGTCCATCCATGTTGCTGAAAATCCCAGTATTTCATTCCTTTTAATGGCCGAGTAATAGTCCATTGTGTATATGTACCACCTCTTCTTGATCCACTCCTCTGTCCGTGGACATTTAGGTTGTTTCCAGGTCTTGGCTATTGCAAATAGTGCTGCAATGAACGTCGGAGTACATGTGTCCTTTTGGGTCGTGGTTTTCTCTGGATAGATGCCCAGGAGTGGGATTGCTGGATCAAATGGTAGTTCTATTTTGAGTTTTCTGAGGAATCTCCATACTGTTTTCCACAGTGGTTGCACCAATTTACAATCCCTTTTCTCCACACCCTCTCCAGCACTTATTGCTTGTAGACTTTTGGATGATGGCCATTCTGGCTGGTGTAAGGTGGTACCTCATGGTGGTTTTGATTTGCATTTCTCTAATAATGAGTGATGTTGAACATCTTTAATGTGTTTTTTGGCCATCCATATGTCTTTGGAGAACTGTCTATTTAGATCTTCTGCCCATTTTTTGATGGGGTTGTTTGTTTTTTTGGTGTTGAGCTGCAGAAGGTGGCAGACATTTTTCATTTTATGGACACAGCATAGCTTAGGTTTTTATTCTTTGTTTCTACATCAGATTTCTTTATTTTAGGAATTTTCAGCACTATGGTTTTATTTCCAAGTTATCATATGTTCAGTCTTTGAACTTAACATGGGGGGTACTGCTATTCTTCAAAAGTAGCCCCAAAATGTTCACTACTATCAGTTAAATATAGCATGTACTGAGCACTTAGTATTGCCAGTCCTTTTGCTCAGCATCTGCATTCATTATTTCACTTAATTCCTGAAACCACAAAGGAAGTACGTTCAGATGAGGATGCTGAGGCTGCAGGGAGGTAAGGAAGCTGTTCAGTGTCCCTAAGATTAGTGTATGTCTTGGGTAAGTAACTGTGATTGAAACTCCAGCCAGTCTGTCTCCAGAGTCTTGACCAATGTGCTATATGCTCCTATGAGGAGTAGAGAGGAAGGGCTCTTCCTCTGATGTTGACACCAGAAGCCTTTGATCCAACCTTCTGTGTGATATTTATAACCCAGGTATACTGAGCTATCCTAAAGAAAACACTTTCCTGGATTGGGAATGTAAGCAAGACACCTTGAACTGCTCTGGGATTCATCTTTGTCCTCCTCCCCTTTCTCCTCTCAGTATCCAACTCAGTCACAATATCTGACCAACTCTGCCTCCAGACTGTCCCTGAATAAAAGTCTCTCCCTTTTACCCCCTTTTATGGTTATACCACTCAATACTCTCACCTCCCAGCAGGGCTCTCCATCTCCACTCTCCTCCTCTTATTCTTTCTTCGTTCCTGCAATAAGGAAGTTGTCTCAAAAAGATCTGATCATGTCACTCATCTGCTCAGAAACCCTCAAGATCTGCCAGTTGCTTACAACATAACATCCTGGCTTGGCCTGACATTTAGGGATGCCTACCATTTGGTCCTCACCTGCCTCTCCCGTTGTCTCTTTCCCACCCCAGGCTCTTTGCCCTCACTCCATGCACTGATACACTTACAGTTTTCTAAGCCATCCCTCCACAGTCCAGTTTCCTGCTTTTGCCTCAACCTGAAATTTCCTTCTTCTTACACTATTCTTCTTTTCCATTCCACAATGCTCACCATTGTCGCTGGTCCCAACTTCTCTTTGTCAAAAACCCACCAGTTCAGAGGGGGTCAGGCCAGGCTTAAAGGGGTCAAGCCAGGCTAAAAATTAGCTATAAGAGATATTTCAAAACTCACGTTCCACAAAGGGACTAGCTCAGTCAGATTTAATCTCTCCTTCCTACATAAGCCTATTTCATTCTGTGCATGATTCTGTTATAGTACTTATCAAATCCTGCCTTGCACTAAAGTTAATTGTGTACATTTCCATCTCTCCCACCAGACTGTGAATATCTCAGAAATAAGAGTTATCTTATACATCTCTGTTTCCTCACAGGCATATGTTGAATTCAGTGTCCAGTTATCGGTGAGAAAATTTGTGATTTGAGATGATGATTTTTATCTCTAAAAACTATAATATATAGATAGATCACTCTTAGATACATATATTTGTTGTGGGGTTTTGGTTTTTTGGTTTTTGTTTTGTTGTTGTTGTTGTTGTTGTTTTTTGTCTTTTTAAGGCCACACCTGTGGTATATGGAATTTCCCAGGATAGGGGTTGAATTGGAGCTACAGCTGCCAGCCTACACCACAGCCACAGAAACACCAGATCCAAGCCACATCTGAGACCTACACCACAGCTCACAGCACTGCCAGATCCTTAACCCGCTGAGCAAGGCCAGGAATCAAACTTGTGTCCTCATGGATACTAGTCAGATTCATTTCTGCTGAGCCACGACGGAAAGTCCTATATTTGTTTTATATATATTTCTATATATACTGTTTTACACACAAATATACATGCAGTAGATATCCAATAAATATCTATTGATTAAATGAATGAAATATATTAACTATAAACAGATAATAACTGTAAAATTTTATAAACTGCTCTTTTCATCACTTGAGATTTAGTATCCATCCATCTTTATCTAATGAGATATTTACAGCCCTACATAGTTCTCTTCAATTATAAGATGTATGGACAGATTAAAAATGTGAAATTGAGTCAATATCTTTTAATACATTAAAAGCTCTTACCAATCAATAAGCAAAGTGTTAACTGCACAAAAAGTTAAAACAAAGGACACTAACAGACATTTCTCAGAATAAGTATAAATGGCTAATAAACATATTAAAATTGTTCAGTTACTAGTAATCACAAATTGCAAATTTAAACAATGATATACCATTTTTTTAACCTATTGACTCAGCAAAATTTGTCTAAGATAATACCCATTCCCACTTTGGTAGGCTTTCTGGGAAAGTATTTTGGTGACATATATCAAGAGTTTTAAAAAGTTCTTACTCTTGACCCTGTAACTCCATTCCTGGGAATCTATCATGAGAAAATAATCAGAAATATAAATAAAGATGCTCAAAAATTCCCATCATAAAGTTATCTGTAACAAAAAAATTGGGAAAACCACAGAGTTTCTGTCAAGGCTCAGTGATAACAAACCAACTAGTATCCATGGGGACGCCGGTTTGATCCCTGGCTTTGCTCAGTGGGTTAAGGATCCGGCAGTGCCATGAGTTGTGGTGTAGCTCACAGATGCAGCTCGGATCTGGCATTGCTGGCAGCTACAGCTCCAATTCAGCCCCTAGCCTGGGAACTTCCATATGCCATGGGTGTGGCCCTAAAATAAAATAAAATTAAAAATTGGGAAAACAAAAATTATTAAATAATAGAGAAATAAATCAATTATGTACCATCCATACAGTGGAATGTTTAATCGCTAAAAATAACATTTCCACAAGCTATTTTAAATGTGGGAAATGATCAAAGGTAACATTATATCTGTACATTATATCCTATTTTTTTGAAAATCATTTGCTGGCATTACAAGTAATTGTTTTTTCACTCTCCATACCTACTTTTTCCAAGTTTTCATGTGGGCAAGGAGTCTTATTCTCTAAAACTCAAAATGAAAATTTTAAATGATACTTAATTGTCTTATTCCCAGTAGGAACCAAGATACAAAGACCAAACAAGTCCGTTTTTTATTTCCTCAGAAAATGAAAACGACTGACTTCAAGAAGCCGCCAGAATGCTGCTGTAAGCTCCCATTTCAAAGAAATGGTGTGGTGTTTGTAATGGATAAATTTGAAGAGACAGCCAGTATTATTCTCATCTGTGATATATCATTTCTGCCTCTGATATGATCTTTAAAAAAAAAAAAGATCCACTTTCACATCTCCCTATTTTAACTCCCTACAACTGTAAGGACACCACTTGGTAATAAAAATAGCCCTCGAACCCTGTGTCTCATTATTTCACAGCTACTAACCATAAATAATAGTCTTATATTTTTGAGATTATAAATTATTCATGTGAAAGTAATGCCAAATTATTAAAAGCCATTGGGTGAAGCTGTGACCTTGTTTGACAGCCACTGGTGTGAGTGACAGCCTGGGAGACTGTGTAATAGAAGCCTGTATGGACCAGTCCAGGATGAGCTCTGTCCTCCTACCCACCAAGATGCTTTAATTTGAAACCAGATGAATCACATCTCTGAGAAGAAGAGAGAGTCTCTTCCAGTGTGGAGCTCTGTTTGGGGTGATGTGTGTACTGTGGGTAAGGGAAATATTCAGTTCTTAAAAGAAAACAAATCACTTTCACATTTATCAAACCTCAGTACCTATTTTTCTAAACTCAGTGAGATACCTGGATTTTCTTTTGCAACATCACATAGTTTCTCGTCTAATTGGAAGGATAAAGAACATTTATTTAAAATGTAGAGCATATTCATTTTGCACCACTTTTGTAGTCAATAACACTTTATTAAAAGCACAGCTATAGGAGCAAAACCAAACCAAAAGGCAAAGACAAATAACCATATCTTGAGTATCATTAGATCATTTTCATTTAGCAGCAGTCGACCTAGCTCTGAACCCTGGAGGTCCATTCACCCTCAGCCATTGCCTTTCCTTTGGAAAGCTACAGCTTTGCTCAGCTTGTGGCAAAAGATGCTAATTTGATCACACTGATTCCTTTTAATGCAAAGAGTGAATTGTTTTTAGACCACTGGTGATTAATGTGGGTATTGATTAGCTGATCAATAAGGCCACAGTGTCTAATTATTGATAATCCCTCTCCAAATGAAAGATCGAGTGTTAGAAGTCCTAGTTACAGAGTTCAAAATATAAAGTGATTCAATGTGATGCCTGGTAATTGAAAGTCAAACTAATCCCATAAATTAAATCACAACAATCCATAACATTTACCTGACAAATCCTTTGGAAGCTGTATTTAACTTTCTCTATTCTCTACTTTTTTTTCCCCTTACAAAGCCCTCTGAAACGCACCCAACTTATTGAAGGAGGTAAAAATCATTCTAATGTGATTTATCTTTATGAAGTAAGGGGTCCAATGACACCACCACTGAGGTTACATATTTTAAATAATGGCTCCATCTCTGTATCTTATCATAGAATGAAAAATAAGAAAACTTACCATGAATGCTCAAGAGAATGAAGGCTGCCCCGAAAACATAGGCTCACAAACATGGAAGAAAATTCAGAGATCACATAATTACCTTCCCACTCTGCCACAGTTTAAGGGACCTGATGATTGTCATACAGCTAGTCTGAGAACAGGACAGCATTGAGGATCCAGGTCTGTTACAACTTCTGCCCTTTTACAATGTGTATGTGGTACGTAAGCATTAGTTTGTACCAGGGTCAAAAATTTACTCATAAAGTCAACTGCTACGATGTTCAATAAAAAATAAAGCTTCTTTTATGTTCTGAGACAGATCTCAGCTTGCTCCAGAGTCCGTGCATTTCCACTGGCAAGAGGAGGGAACCATGTTAACAAAAAATGACTAAATCTCTTCCTATTTGGGGTTACCTTAGTCTCCTTCAGATAAATACTCAATTTGGAAATTTTTCTCCTTCTCCCTTGCTTCTCCTCAAGATGATATCTGATCTATGAAGGGCTTCTGTGGTCCCACGGAAATGAGGGAGCAAAGCCTCAAATCCACATGGTTTTTTTGGCTGGCCACTGGAATTCACTGAAATCTGCTGGGGACGGCTGGGGACTGGTCACTACTAATTCACAGCTGTTCCTGCCTTTATTCTTTTTTTTCCTTTTATTTTCCTCCTGCATTTTTTATTTTGACACATTCGATCCGTGCAAAGTAACGCACATAATAGATAGGTTAAGTTAGCATAACAATGAATACTCACAAATTCACCAACCAACTTAAGAAATAGAATGTAATTATTACAAAGTCCACTAACTGTCCCTTCCCAAATTCTTCCACCCACTTTCTTGAGTTTTCTCTTCATCATTCCTTTCCTTATCTGTACGAATTTAGGATGTGGGCAGATGTGCCTGAAAATATAGTTTTTTATATTTTTTATAGTTTTTCATTTTGCTTGTCTTTGAATATGGTTCCTCGCTCATGTATGCCTTGTGGCTTTTTTTTTTTTTTCATTCAGCATTCTAAGATTCATCTATTCTTATTTCCATGAATTCTTAAGCCAAAGTTCAAGATAGTGAGAACAGAGTCTCTGAGGAATCAAGGCTACATTTTCATCATGCCTTTGCTCCTCAGAAAAATCCCTCTTCCTCCCACAGTGGTAAGCTTTCTACATCCTCTTCCTATCTGGTGAGAACATCTCTTTCATCATATTTGGCCCTCTCTGCATTATGGGTTATAGTAAAACTCTATTATACATAGATTGATCAAACTGGCTGTTGATATGTAAAGAGAAGTTTTATAAAGTTTAGAAAGCCTTTCTCTTAGGCAAGAAAACCAAGCTTTTTGGACTTCTTTTTCCAACTAAGACAGAGTAGCTTGTATAAATCCAACCCTCACACCAAAAATAAATCTAAAAACTGCCTCTAAAAAAATTTTGAGGCCATCATAGAACAACCAACACATCCTGAACTTGAGAAGCTAAGATCTTAGAGAACAGACAAAAAGCACTGAGGTGAACTTGACTTTCTCTACCTCTTCGCCTCGCAAGGTATTTACCAATTTGTAAGAGATTTAGGCAAGAAGCTAGAAAAAAAAAAGTGGCACCTGGAACCTTCTACTCTCTCACAGGACTGAGACACTTGACAGTGCCTGCCAAGGCAGCCAGGACTTGAAGGATCAAGACCTAAGAGAGAAGGGGAACTCAGGGATGTGAGGCTGATGGTATGAACTGCTCTTTTTTCTCAAAGTATTTGCCTATTGGTCAAATGTGCAGGCAGAGAAGTGGGGAATCCAAGCAGAAAGAGCTGAGAGACTGAGAAGCTGCACAAAGCTATCCAGAGCCTTCAAGGTTGGGGATATAAAGATTTTTTTAATAATTTTATTTATTTTTTTTTCCACTATACAGCATGGGGACCAAGTTACACGTACATGTATACATATTTTTTCCTCCCACTGTCGTGTTGCGATGTAAGTATCTAGACATAGTTCTCAGTGCTACACAGCAGGATTTCATTGTAAATCCTTTCCAAGAGCAATAGTTTGCGTCCATTAACCCCAAGCTCCTGATGACTCCCACTCCCTCCCCCTCCTCCTGGGCAGCCACAAGTCTATTCTCCAAGTCCATGATTTTCTTTTCTGTGGAAAGGTTCATTTGTGCTGTATATTAGATTACAGCTATAAGTGATATAATATGGTATTTGTGTTCCTCTTTCTGACTTATTTCACTCAGTATGAGAGTCTCTAGTTCCATCCATGTTGCTGCAAGTGGCATTATGTCATTCTTTTTTATGGCTGAGTACTATTCCATTGTGTATATACACCACATCTTCCTAATCCAATCATCTGTCAGTGGACATTTAGGTTGCTTCCATGTCTTGGCTATTGTGAATGAATATGCGGGTGCACGTGTCTTTTTTAAGGAAAGTTTTGTCTGGATATATGCCCAAGAGTGAGACTGCTAGGTCATAGGGTAGTTCTATATATAGATTTCTAAGGTACCTCCATACTGTTCTCCATGGTGGCTATACCAGCTTACATTCCTATCAACAGTGCAGGAGGGTTCCCTTTTCTCCACAACCCCTTCAGCACTTCTTATTTGTGGACTTATTAATGATGGCCATTCTGACTGGTGTGAGGTGGTATCTCATGGTAGTTTTGATTTGCATTTCTCTAATAATCAGGGATGTTGAGCATTTGTTCATGTGCTTGTTGGCCATATGTATATATTCCTTGGAGAAATGTCTATTCAGGTCTTTTGCCCATTTTTCCATTAGGTGGTTGGCTTTTTTGCTGTTGAGTTGTATAAGTTGATGGTATATTCTAGAGATTAAGCCCTTGTCAGTTGCACCATTTGAAACTATTTTATCCCATTTTTTAAGTTGTCTTTTTGTTTTACTTTTGGTTTCCTTTGCTTTGTGGATAAAGATTGAATTTAAAGCCTAAGGAAGGGATGAAAGACACAAGCTTTCAGTGTGGATCCCTGAGGGACTATCTGTGGGAGTATGAGTACATTGGAAAAACACATGGCCTTACAAAGTGCAAAGTCAAGCCCTGAGACATCTCAATCTGAGACTTTAGGGCAATGTGATTTGACTCCACTTAAGCTGCCAAGAAGGCAACAAAGGAGTTCCCTCATGGCACAGTGGGTTAAGGATCTGGTGTTGTCACTGCAATGGCTTGGGTCGCTGCTGTGGTGTGAGTTAAATCCTTGGCCCCAGAACTTCCACATGCCACAGGGATGGCCAAAATTAAAAAGAAAAAAAAAGCCAAACAAAAAAGGCTTGATATGTGTATATGTATAACTAAATCATTCTGTTGTACAGCTGAAATTATCACAACATTGTAAATTGACTATACTTCAATAAAACTTTTTTTTAAAAAAAGGACTTTTAGCATTTCCATGAGGCCAGAAAGACAAAAATCGAAGGTCAGGGTTACTAATCCTGAAGACAGGATTTAAGGGACTAGAATCCAGGAACAAAGTGACCTTTAGATAAGTGAGTTCTTCTTGAAGCATTTTCTAGTGTCTAAGCCCTACAGGGCAAGAAGCCAAGATGCCAAGAAGAAAACAGCAGCGAAGTGGCTAAAAAGCCAAGTCAGATCTAACAAGGGGGAGAGGACTTAGAAGACATTCCAGGATTCCCCTTGAGACCCCTAAAGCCCAACCCTTAGTAGTGATGACAAATTCAAAATCAGAGAGTTCTTTACAAACACTGAAACCCACCTTCAAATCATCTCAATTCCTGACTAGATCAAACTGCCCACCAGAAGAAAATTAAATTTTCCCGGGAAAATACTGTCACTCAAAGTCTCTACAAATTTTCATTTACAAAATCTAACATCCAATCAAAAGTTACTAAATATACCACTATATGAAACAACAACCACAATCCAAGATATTTTTTAAAGACAAACAAGCCCACAGGTGATTCAGATATTAGGATTATTATAGATTTTAAATATCTGTAGATTAATATGTTCAAAAAAATAGACTACCAAGTAAATAGTATTACCAGAGAGCCAGAATCATTAAAAGAGAATTAAATGGAAATTCTAAAACTGAAAAATACATTGATACTAAGAATGCAATAGATGGGCTTGATAAGTAATAAAAGATCAGACATAGATTCGATGCAGAAGATAAGAATAGGAAGAGAGGTCATTACAAAATGTCCAGACTATGGTGGACTATAGTGAGAAAAACAGAAGGAAAATAAAACTTATAAGAGGCACATGAGACATGATGCAAAATATGTGTATATTTGGAGCTCCAGAGGGATAAGGAGAGAGAATGTGACAGAAGCAGTATTTGAAAAGATAATAGTTGAAAATTTCCCAAAATAGAAGAGAAACATCAAGCCACAGATTCAAATGTGTATATGAATGATCCTAGATAAAATTACAGAGGGTAAGAAGGAATGAAGAACACAAAAAAAGTAAAATTTATGGGGAAATAAGGATTACAGAGCATAAAAATAATAACGTTTGATGATTTTAAATATATGTAGAATTCAAATATATGATAAATAGCAATTACACAGAAAAGCTAAGATGAATATATGGAATTAAAATTTTCTAAGATCCTTGCATTTTCCAGGAAATTATTTTAAAATTCTAATTTAATGTAGGATGATGAAAGGTAATTCAATAAATTCAGAGTATTCAATAGTTGTTAAACATGTGGCTCAATATTGGAAACATAAAATTATATCTTACCATACATCTTCACAGAAATCTAAGTTCTGCAAGGCTTAAATGTGATAGCTAAATAATAAAATTTCAATAAAATAAGTAAGAGTTAATTTTTTTATTTGAAAACTGTTCTAAAAGATTTAATATTTAAAATTCTCATTCATAATAGACACTAATGAGTCAAGGACACATAGTGTATTCTCTAATAAAGGACTAAAAATGACTAATAAAAGAATAGAAAGGAAAGACAAAAATAATGAATCCAAAAGACAATGAGGGAGGAAAAAAAAAGCAAAGGACAAACAGAAAACAGAGTAAGACAGCAGATTCAAACAAACATAGAAGTAATTATATAACTCATAGGCTAAATAATCAATTAAAAAAAAAACAAGCTTATCAGACTGAAAGTGGGGGAAAAAAAGACACCTGTAAGGCAGAAAGTAAAAGAATGCAAACACACACCACACAAACATTAGCAAAAAGAAAACTGAAAGTTTTACTGATAAACAAATTATATTATACTTAGGGCAAGAAGTCTACTTTAATCAAATAAAAAGGCAATACACATAAATTAGCAGTTTTAGCGGTTAAGAAGAGGCATTTCTTAATAATAAAGGGTCATTCATCAGAAAAACATAGCATTTCTAAAACTGTTATGTGCCTAAACACATAGCCTCTAACCATATAAAGCAAAAACAGACAAAACTAAAAGGATAAACAGACAAATCACAACATAGTAGATTTTAACTAATATAACAAATTGGTAGAACAAACGAACCAAAAAAAAATTTGAAAATATAGAAAATTTGAACTAAATGACCAACTCATTTGACCTAATTGATTAGATGTAATCACATATATGTGTATATGTGTATGTATTCAAATACATATGTAAGTATGTACATATGTACATGTATCACTGTGTCCAATGCATATTCTTTTCAAATGACCATATACATTTATCAAAATCATCTAATCATTGAGGCAAATGAAGTTTCAACAAACAAAAAAGTATTGACATCATTTGAAGTAGTTTCTTCAATCAGTAGAATTAAAATAAAAATCAGTAACAAAATGATAACTAGAAAATCCCAAACTCTTTGGAAATTAAGCAGTATGCTCTTAAACAGCCCATCAATTAAAGAGAAAATCACCATGGAAATTAAAAAGTATTCTGAACTGAGTTACAAAAAAAAGTAACTTTAAAATACAACATAACTTGCATGATACAGCTAAGTGAAACTGAGGGATATGCATAGTATAAAATGCATATACAGGAAAGGATGAAAATTGATGGTTTTAGGATTTATCTCAAGACCCTTTAATTAGGAAAACTACATAAAAAGAAAGTAAACAAATGAAATAAATATGAGAAGAAATTAAATGAAATAAATATAACAGAGAAAATCAAGATAAAATTTGCTTCTTTGAAAAAATTAATATAATTGATAAACTACTAAAGATATCTTCAGAGGGAAAACGAATAAATTAGCAATATTAGAAACAAAAAGGAACGTTGCTACAGAATCTATTAATATTAAAAAGGTAGTAATAAGATTACGAACAACTTGGTGCAAATAAATTTTAAAATTTAGATCAACTAGATAATTTCCTTGAAAACACAACTTACCAGATATACACACAAGAAGAAAAATGGTAATGTGTCTATCAAACAATTTTATGTTAATCTTCCCCAAAATAAAACCCCTGGCCCAAATGTCTCTATCAGTGAATTATTTCAAATATTTAAGAAGAAAATAGTGTAATCTTACACAAATTTTTCCACAAAACAGAAAAGAGAAAACATTCCCCATTTCATTTTATGAGGTCTATACAACTTCGTAAATGAACATAATAAGCCAAACTATCTCATGAACACAGATGCAAAAAAAAAATCTAAACATAACTTAATAAACTAAATCCAACAGTTTTTTTAAAAAGGATAATACATTAGAACAAAATTCAGTTGTAATACAAGGTCCATTTTATTTAGAAATCAATCAGTTTATCTTAATTAATCTATAAAAATATAATTCACTGTAGTACTAAAAAATTGTTACATGATAATCTTAGTAGTTTCAGGAAAAACATCTGATGAAAATCAACACTTATTGCTAATTTAAAAATAAAAACTCTGAGCAATCCAGAAATAGATTTTTATTAATCTGACAAAGAATACCTTTAAGTGATAAAATATTGGAAATTTTCCCCAAAAGATCAAAAATGAAAAAGAATCTCACTATTATCACTTGTAGTCAACATTTTACTGGAGATTCTATTTAATGTAATTAGAAAGGAAAATATTTAAATTCATATAAATCAGAAAGAAGAAAAATAAAACTCTCATCATTTGTAAATGATTGTGAAGGTAGAAAATCTAAATAAATCTAAAGATAAACTTTAGAATTAACATGTGAACTTAGGAAAGTTCTGGATACAAGGTCATTATACAAACATCAAATTTTTTTATTTTGTAGCTGTATACATTTGAAGATGAAACTTCAAAATTTGTATTATTTAATTATAGCACCCCCAAAATTTCTAATGGCAAATATTTAAGAATAAGTCTAATGGAAAATGTGAATTACTCCTCCACAGAAAACTATTAATATTTCTCAGGGAAATTAACATAAACCCTAAATGTAAAGATAACCACACTTAGGACTTGAAACAGTCAATGAAGATGTCAATTCTCCCCCAAGCTGATCTGACTCAATATATTCATCATCAAAATCATAATGGATTTTTGTGTGTGAAAATTAACAAGCTGGTTCTCAAATTCATATCAAACTGCAAAAAGCCAAGAAAAGCCAAAACAATCTTCAAGAATAGCAAAGCTGAAAAATTTGCATTATCCTATGTCAGGACTTAGTGTGAAGCTACATTAAGAGGACAGGGTGGTATTGGTCCAGTACAGACAAATAGAACAGAAAGAAACCAAAGAAACAGACCTCACACATGCAGTCACTTAATTTATAACAAAGATGGCACTGCAGTGCAGTGGGGGGAGAAAAATGATCTTTTCAATAGTGATGGATCAATTAAGTATCTATATGGGGGAAAAGTAACCCTGACCTTCTAACTTGCACCATTGGGAAAAATAAGACAATAAAGTTTCTAGGAAATAACAGAAGAATGTCTTCATGACGTTGTGGTGGGCAAGAAGTTCTTAGACAAAATATATCCTAAAAGAAAAGACTGATAAATAGGACCATTTTAAAATTAAGATTTTTTTTCATGAAAAGATACAAATGAGAAAGTAAAGCTATACACTAAAACACAATATTGTAAACCAATTATAGTCAAATAAGAAAGAAAGAAAATGAGAGAGAGAAAGAAAGGAAGAAAGAGAAAGACAAAGTGGAAGAAGATGATTATAGCATCTAACAAAGGACTTATATCTAAAATATATATCTAAAATATACAAAAGAACTGAAAATCAACAAGAAAAATACTGACAACAATTTTCAGGGACAAAACAACAAACCAAAAAAAACCCCACCTGAATAAGCATTTTATAAAGGAAGATATATAAATGACAATAAATATGTGAAAAGTGGTCAACATCATTTGTCACTAGGGAACTGCAAATGAAAACCACAGTAAGATACCATTCACTATGCACCCAACAAAATAGCTAAAATGGAAAAAAGTCACAATTTTAAGTATTGCCGTCTGGAATTTTCATTCACTGTTTGAGAAATAAACTGTGGTATATTTATAAAATGAAACATTATATATTAATTAAATTGTACAAATTGAACACTAATAATATGGATAAATCTCAAACCTAATTTTGAGAGGAAGAAGCCAGACATTAAAATCACATACTGAGTGAGTCATTTTATGTAAAGTTCAAACATAGGCAAAACGAATCTATGGTGATATAAGTTAAGACTAGAGGTTAAGTTCTATGGAGAGTAATGACTGGAAGGGCCAGGGAAACTCTGGGGTGCTGGTAATGCTCTTTATCTTGATCTAGATAATGTTTGCACAAGTGTGTTCACTTTGTAAAAATGTATCAAGCTGGACACATGATTTGCGCATTTTTTTGTCAGTAAGTTATACTCAATTCAAAAGTTTATCCAAAAAAACCCCATCTTTTGAGACAATTATCTTACTGCAGATCAGAAGTCCTATTTTGGAATTCAAAAGCTGAACATTGGATCTTTCTCTTTTCATTCTGTTTTAACAGTCCTAAGCTTCCCCAAAGCACTGGATGCCTCTGGCTGGATAGCAGAAGATCATGTAAAAGGAAATAGAAAAAAGAAAGAACATTAACATATTTCAAAAAAATATTATCCCCGCTACACTTTTCATAAAGCCTAGAATCAAAAGAACAAACAGATGTAAATTAAAACTGTGATATAATTTTTCAAGATAATGGCAAAAATATCTTTGAGAGGATATCCTTCATGGTAGAGAGGATGTTTAGAAATACCCATTCCTTTGGGGTTAGTAGATGCAAACTGCTAAATTTAGAATGGATAAGTAAAGAGGTCCTGCTGTATAATAGCACAGGGAACTATATCCAATCACTTGGGATAGAACATGATGGAAGATAAATATGAGAAAAAGAATGTATATATATTGTACTTTGCTGTACAATAGAAACTGACAAAACATTGTAAATAAACTATACTTTAATATAAAATTTTAAAAAAACCCTATTCCTTATAGTAGTGGCACATGCATTCTGAAGGAAAATTTACAGAAAATCTGTAAACAGTGCATACTATTTGACCTAGCAATGCCCCTCCCAAAATATGGCTTAAATTTAAAAGGATAAGGGTTGGTCTACAGGGCTCTTCTTTGCAACTTTAAGATATAGAGAAATGTGGAAAAATCCAAATGTCAAAAGGTAGAGAAATTATGATACATTCCTATATAAAACTGTAGAAATAACTGATTTAAAAAAGAAGGATATTCCTATTTTAAGTGGAAAAAAAAAGTCGTAAAACATAGGTAAACACCATAGAATTCCATTTAAAAAATATATATTGAATTCCAATGGCCAGGAGGAATTTGCTCTGGATGATGGAGCCACTCATTAATTGACTAATTAAATGTTTATACACCAGGCCCAATGTTAGAGAACAGGTGTACAAAGACAAACATTCTTTGCCATTGTGAAGATTAAAGCCACAAGCACTCACGTGTCTCACCTCACTAGAGGCCTCCTGAGCAGAGACCCCTAAACCATCAGACACAAGGGTCGTTTTTGTTTGAGAATTAATTTGTTTTACATGTCAAGGCAAGCATCAAAATACATAAAGAGAAAGCCAAGGCATAATGAAAATGAGAATTTCACACTAAGATTCTTCATGATCTGGGTAACCATGGACTAATATTTCTATACCTTTAAACACACTAGAATGATAACTTAGTGACTGAAAGCAGAGATACTGGAATTAGGCTTCCTGGATTCAAATCCTAGTTCACTTTTTAAGCTTTGTGATTGAGGGCAAGTTGCTTAATATTTTGAGCTTAAGTTTCCTCATCCATAAAATGGAGATAATAATAGTAAACATGCTGTTGTGTGGATGAAATGTAATGATTTAAATAGTTCATGATAGGACCTCATTTAAAAAGTAAGTTCTCAGAAACTACTGCTTATTATTGCATCTGAAATATAAAGTGACTCACTTCTTTTAACAGAAATAAAGGATTTCTGCAAACACTTTAAGTTCCAACAGATTCAAATTAAGGATTCATATGAAGGAAAAAGTGTCACTTTGCAGCACTATCTACTAGGTTACATCTGCAATTACTTGATTAACCTGTTCAACTTAGATAGCCAATACAGATTATTAAAATACTTTTCCTCAGAAAAAATATCTTTAGTTTCCTTAAAAAAATACAAATTCCGTCCTCCAGTTCATATTTACCACTGGAATGGCGATTTCCAGTATCCTGTGATGCTCAGTATCCACCGAAGCCCATACTTTCCTGGAAACTTCTATCCAACTGTGGCTTCAGAAGAGCAGGATAGTGCAAAAGACTGCTTGGAAGTGATGCAGACACTGAAGAGGTCATGTTTGACAATTATTTTTGCCCTGCCAGTCTCTGAGCTCATGGATTATTTACATAGTGCTTTACAATTGCTATATCAGATCATATAATTCTCTCTCCAGGTTTCATGGTTGGTTAGATAACTGTCATAGCTTCATTCATTGAAGTCACAATAATTTCATACGCATAACTTACACATGGCAAAGCAATCCCTAAATCCCCTCAGCCCCACATTGCCCCCATGTAAATTCTTAGAGCATCAGATTTATTCCTTCCTTTGGATCATTACCTATTGGCACACATATGTGCTTTTATAGCTATTGACACACATATGTGCTTTTATAGCTATTGACACACATACATGCTGTTGTATCTTACATCTGGAAGGAATCTCCTGACTCCATATACCCCTCTAGATCCTCTCCATTATGTTTTCCTTTACAGTAAAACTCCTCCATGTAAGTTACTCAACAGCCTTTCTTCCCATTCCTTCTTGAACTGCTTCCAATCAGAGCTTCATTCCTACCATGCTATCAAAACGGCTCCCTCCATATTGCTAAAAGCAATGATCAATTCTCAGCTACTCTAACCTCTCTCTCAGCCACAGTTGATATAGTTGATCACTTCCTCCTTCTTGAAATGCTTTCTTTACAAGCACATTCACTTGGTTTCCCTCCAACCTCACTGCCCACTCTTCCTCAGGCTTCTTTTTTGTCTCTTCCTCCTCTTTCCAACATCCAAGTATCAGAATGCCCCAAGGCTCCTGGGTGACCTTCTCTAGTTCCATGGCTTTAAATACTATCCATACACTGATGACTTCCAGACGTGTTTCCAGCCCTAACCTCTCTCCTGAGTTGCACCTGCCTACTCAACATCTCCCCTTTCTTTCCATCACCGCTCAGACTGGTTCTTTTGTCAGCCTTCCTCATTTCAGTAAATAGCACATGCCATTTCACCCAGGTGCTCTGGCTTAAAACTTTGCTGCCATCTTGACTTTTCTCTTTCTCTGAAACATCACATCCAATTTATCCTCCAATACTCACCATTATTCTTGAAAAATACGGCCCATAAATAATCACTTCTAGGCCTCCACTGCTAGCATCCTAAGCCAAGCCTCGTTCAAACCACCATCATTTCTCCCATGAATCTCAAGAGCCTCATCCAGCATCCTTGCCTACATTCCTGTCCCTCTACAGTCCCTTCTCCACACATTGTAATCAATTTAAAATGTCAATCGTATTTTGCAACTCCTCTGCTTAAAAGACTCCAAAAGCTTTTAATTACACTTAAGATAAAATCGGAACTCCTCACCATAGTCTCTAGAGGCCCTGCAATATCTGGTCCTCGCCTCTTCCTTCCATATGCCAAAGCCATGTTTGCCTTAGGACCTTTGTATTCACTGCTCACTCTTAGATGCTCTTTTCTGATATCTACATAACTGACTTCTCTTTGACATTCAGGTCTAAAATCAGATGTCATCCCCTGGCCTTCAGAAAGGCCTTCCCAATCAGCCCCTCCCTGCCCACCCCTACCCCCATCATTTTCTGTGACATCACCCTGTTTTCTTATTCTCACCACTATCTAGTGCATATATTTATTTACTTGTTTCTTGACTAGTTCCCCACTAAAATATTAAATTCTTTGTGAAGAGGAACTTTACCTGTTTTGTTTGCTGCTATATCCTTGAGTCTAGAGCAATGGCTTAAATATAAATTTATTGAGTGGATAAATGATCAATATTTAGCTTGATTGACTATGGAATGTATAGGAGAGTGGTTGGAAATTCATTCAAGAGGTGTTTCTTTGCCCTATGAGAAAGCTGAGATGTGAAAAATGTGTGGAGTATGTGTTCACTTCCTACTTCCACAAGCTCTGACTCCATCAAGAGGGAGAGCCTCTCCCGGGGGCTGCTGCTAGGGAATGTGGGAGTTTGCCTGGGGGACACAGCTCATGACCTGTGGACCCATGCTAGCTTCAGAGGTTTCACAGTCAGCCCAAACCAGTATTCAAGGGTTCTTACACAGGTTTCTAACCTCAGTGCAACTTTTGAAAACACCTTCATCTCTTTCTCTCATCCTTCCTCACAATTTCTGCCCCCTCCTCCCTTTATTCTGCAGCTTTACTGCCTCAATATGAGCAGGCTTTTTGTTCACCTGGAACACTGAGGCTGTTTGCCACTGACTGGACCTTCTGCTCCTGAACCAAAGGGAACCGTGTGATTCTGAAACCTTGTAAAAAATATACATAAACCCAACTTTCAGTCAGTGGCAAATCACCAACACATTGGTTCCCTCTCTCCCACAAACATAAAAAGCCTGGTTTGAAAGCAATCAGGCAATAAGAAACTCCTGAATAGATCAGTGCTGGGAGATTTCACCTTCTATTGGCTCAACCACTGGTTATAGGTAACTCAATGATCTTAGTAAACAAAGATAAGAATATAAATGATTAGCGCCCATTGAGAAGTAATGAGACAGAACTTGTTTGTTCACAATAGTTCTCTTCTCTCTCACCCATTAATGAAGATAGAACAAGTGTATCAGGAACGAAAACTAAATTAAAAAGGGAGGAAAATTACTTACTGGAGGTCTGCTGAGTGTGTTCTAGCTTCTCTTTCTTTCTCATTCCTATATGCTCAAGTAAAACTTAAATTTCCAGATGGGAAAAAAGCATATAACATCTTATAAAAGTATCTAAATTTCCCAATAAACTCCCCATTTGTGGTCATGGACATTGTAAATTTCTATATGTTAATTTGCCTCACTAGCTGTTTAGGAAATGCATAATGAATGAATTTCAAAAACAAGCTATTAATGAAACTTGAGAGGTTTTTTTCGTCAAAGTAGAATGACAAAATTTGATCTTAGAGAATCACTACAGTAAGGTGAAGCATTTTTTAAAAAGTCAGTGAACCAATTAAAAGTCAGCACTGATTGATCAGTGTCTCGTTTTGATAGTTAATTCATCCCAACAATATTTATTGCATCCTAAAGTCCAATAACCTAATCACTCACATCATAAGCACTTAGAATCAGATACTTTTAAAGATAGAAAATGAGGAGTTCCTGTTGTGGCACAGCCAGAAACAAATCCGACTAGGAACCATGAGGTTACAGGTTCAATCCCTGGCCTCGCTCAGTGGGTTAAGGAACTGGCATTGCCATGAGCTGTGATGTAGGTCGTAGACGTGGCTTGAATCCTGCAATGCTGTGACTGTGGTGTAGGCCAGCAGCTGTAACTCTGATTCCACTCCTAGCCTGGGAACCTCCATATGCCACAGGTGAGGCCCTAAAAAGCAAAAAAAAAAGAAAAAAAAGAAAAGGAGAAATAAAAAGATGCAGCTCCCACCAAGGCCCAGCAGTTGTAGAACCCCAGGCCCTCACCTGAAGCAATGAGATGAATGGAAGCCATTATGTATGAACTTAAACTCCAAACTTGAACCTTTGCTAACATATATCAATTCATCCTACTACAGAACAACAAGAGCAACCCAACTCCTTCTTCTGGTGGTTATTCACTTATAAATTTGAGCTAGTCAAGGTCAAAAGTTTCAGGGCTAGTAAAAGGGCTGCTTTATACTCCTGTAGAAAAACTCATAGATGTTGTCATACCTGCAGAAAGTATCATGTGAAAATATTGAATAGGAGCTTTCATTTAATCATAGATTGAGGGTAAATCCCTAAACCTTTTTAGCTCATGTCATGGAGAGCAATTGGGTTCCTACTAAACAACTCTAGGTATCATTAAAAGCCTAAACAAAGTTTGGATCCAGGAAAATAATTTTTATAAATTATATTTTATGAAAAAAAAATCACTTCATCTTTAATCAATATCCAAAATCATCTACTTTAGCAGATCAAAGTAAATTTGATGTTGCTAAATAACATTTTCTTCCCTCATTCTACAAACATTTATAAATTTCTCTTCTGTGTCAGGCTACATGCTCAGCTTTGCATAATGCTGTATAGTACATATAAATGCATCATCTCACTTGATTCTCCTACCAGCCCTTTGGGGCTACTGTTATTATTATTTCTACTTTATAGTCAAGTAAACAGAAGCCTTGAGAATTTAAGTCCCCAAGATCAGTAAATAAGAATGGAACTCATTCTTAACCCATATATTTCCCATGGAATTGGATATCTTGCTTAAAAATGTATAAGTACTAAATTCTAAAATAAAACAGTCACCAGATTTTAAGTTTCAATAATATAGATTTTCCAAGTTCCTTTCAACCAATCAAAGCCTGAAAGATTCCATAATAAAACCACAACTCTTCAGAGCATTTTTTTTTTTTCAGTTGTCCCTCTCTAAGTGAGACATGTTATTTTGGGCAGTCTCGTGTGATGAAAGAGATAATGGCCTCTTTGGGTGGTAATAAAAACAAAATCACTACTCTGACAGTAAGTAACACAGAAATTGAAACTTTAAAAAAATAGGATTTTCTGATTTCACAAATGAGCCATCAAGAACTTTGGGTTTAATTTCTTGGTGTTATTTTCTGTCACTTAAAACAATAACATGTCAATTTATGAAGTCCTTTGGGCTCACTTTAACATGTAAATGAACAACTCAAATTCTATTTGAAAACCTAAGCTTTCATATATAGGATCAAAAATAGAAAATCATGGGAAGAAAGTGTTCTGATCTGGGTAGGTCCCCAAGCCCAAAGCAGCAGGCTAGGATGGGCTGAAGGAAGGCCCAGGCCGCAGGGGAGCTGGGGCTTCAGGGTCACAGTCAATCAGGAAAGCCTGATTATTTGAGGCAGAGTATCCTGGGGCCGTGCTTTTTAGCTGTGTGGTTTAAAACTGCATAGGTTTAAAGTGGAGATTAAGGTGGCATATGACCAAGGAACAGATACCAAGAGTGGAGATCTGAGGGAGAAAAGTTCACATCCAATGGGTCAGTCAGAAAACCTTGCTCTGCCAGATTCGGCAAGATAATGAGTAGAACAAGATGTCCAGCAGAGGAAAAGACCCACCAGCAATTCTTGTGCAGAAGAGTATCAATAACAGTGAAAAATCTGATATTTTATGCTATTTTCAAACTAAGAAGTTCACTTGCCACAGTGTCATGGATACTGGCAGGAGACACAAGATTCCTGAATCAGAGACAAAGGACTTCCCACTCAGAGGACAGCAAACAGCATGAGCATCAACATGTTTGCATCAATTCCTCTAGTTCTCAAGTTCCCTGGAGCGACATTCATGGACTTCCTTGCATGCCTGCATATATAGTGGGTTTCACCACAGGAAAGAAATCCTGACCCTAGAAATCATACATCTTTTATAATGAGCAGTAAGCTTGCTGGCCTTTTGTTCTAAAAGGAGACACAGACAAAAAAAAAAAAAAAAAAAAAAAGGAGTTTCCGTCGTGGTGCAGTGGTTAACGAATCCGACTAGGAACCATGAGGTTGCGGGTTCAGTCCCTACCCTTGCTCAGTGGGTTAACGATCCAGCGTTGCCGTGAGCTGTGGCGTAGGTCGCAGACGCGGCTCGGATTCCGCGTTGCTGTGGCTCTGGCGTAGGCTGGTGGCTACAGCTCCAATTTGACCCCTAGCCTGGGAACCTCCATATGCCTCGGGAGCAGCCCAAGAAATAGCTAAAAAAAAAAAGGCAAAAAATAATAATAATAAAAAGGAGACACTATCTTCCAAGGCTGCTCACTATACAAATAACTTGAACAGAAAATCTAGAACCCAAAGAGTGATCAGTGTCTCTCTTGCAAGACAAATAGAGATGCAAGAGAGATGCAGGGAGACTTATCTCTTTAAAAAGCTGCCTCCTGCATGGTTCTACATCCAGTTCCTCAGCTGTGGTCACTTAAAAGGACAACTGTGACCCAATCAGAAGGCATTATCTGAAAATCTGGACAAAGAGAGGGAAATCTGCCTTATGTTGGGCTCTCCAAAAGCAGACCTTGAAATGAAGATTAATATGTGAATGATTTAGGAGTTTCCATTGTGGCACAGCAGAAACGGATCTGACTAGGAATCATGAGGTTGCAGGCTCGATCCCTGGCCTTGCTCAGTGGGTTAAGGATCCGGTGTTGCCCTGAGCTGTGGTGTAGGTCACAGATGTGGCTCAGATCTGATATTGCTGTGGTTGTGCTATAGGCCAGCAGCTGTAGCTCCAACTGGATCCCTAGCCTAGGAACTTCCATATGCCACAGGTGTGGCCCTAAAAAACAAACAAACAAAAAAGAATGATTTATTAAATAAATTATCTCAAGACAATCCCGTAAAGGAATAAGGGGGGAGAAGGGGAGATTTTAGGTAAAGTTCTATGATAGCTTCAGCCTAATCCTGAAGGAAAACTCTGGAGCATAGATTATGCCTTACAGTTGTCCGGTCTGAGCAAAGGGATCCAGGCTTTAAAACTCCTATCCCTTTCAGTCATTGGCTAAGGCCACTCCAGGAGAATGTAAACTCTCAGGCAGCTATAGCTGTATTTGCAGGAAAAGCAGCTCCAGTACCCTGAAGGAAGGTTCCTAAGGAAGAGATACAAATGAGGACTATAAAAAGCAAAAGTATACTGAAACAAGGGTAGAGGCATTCAGAAATGATAAAGAGGGCTGAGGTGATCTAATTGCTTAGATTCACTTACATCTCACGTTACGTTCACTTTACACTGTTATGGTCTCTTCAAAATGATGGATGGTCAAAATTTCTAGGGAAAAACTTATGAGGAGAGTTAGTGGGATGAGTAAAAGCCCACTGCTAAAGTTGATCTCACGTTCATAACTGATATTCATCATCTCATTCCTTTACCATCCGTTCTAGATTTCCTTTATCATTAACCAGCACTGCTGCTGGTACAGGCAACTTGCCTGATGGAATGAACTAGACCTTCATCTTTGAGGGACCTGAGCTCAGTTACAACTCTTATATCATACTTCAGTTGCTGTAATTGCCCATTCACAGATAAAAATAACCATGGGAGCACCAAGAGAAAGCCCAGTGGATCTCTTAGATCTCTTTCCCATTTTGTAGTAGCAATGTTACCTCTTTATGATACTCAGGGTCAATTACCCCTGCCAGGATGATAGCTCTTTTCTTTTCTACTGTTACAAGGAGCCCTAAATGAGTAGGCGGAGGCCATAGCTTTTTTTTTTTTTTTTTATGGAATTCTTATTGTGTCCCTTGGAGGAAGCAACCTCTAAACCCACAGATGCTAAAGTTGTATGGCCATACGCACATGGACCCACTTGCATTCCTATAAGTGAGTCCCTGGGTCTGAGCTATTCAGCTTTCTGACTCCAGAATAGCTATTCTGAGCTATTTCAGCTTTCTGACTCCAGGAGCCCAGCAGCAAACTTTCAAAGAATCACAGGTTCAGATCATTGGATGAAGTCAGAAGAGAGGTACAGAGAAATGATAAAAGAGGTCCAAGGGACTGTGGGTTGGGAACCAATAGTGTTTGCTATGGAATCAAATAAGAAGGTTCCAGGCAAATTATTGCCTCAAGACGATTGCAATTTTCTATCATTATTTCATCCAATGAGTACCCACAATGCACTCAGTATACTCCTAGGTGCTGATTAATATAGAGATAAATAATACATCATCCTTCATGCACAGAGTTCACAGTTCATTGTGGAAGACAGACAAGGAAGCCAACATTTGATATTCTGGTGATAAGGAGCACAAGAGGGAAGCAGAGGTGACCAAAAGTCAAGGGGGTTCATGGAGGAGGTGCCTTCTTAGCTAGGTAGGCAAGATGAATACAAGTTTGCCAGCCCAGAGTATGAGCACCAGGAGAGGTATGAGAGAGATGATGTCTTAGTTTCAACTGCTATAACAGAAGATCATGGACTGAGTGGCTCATAAACAACATAAGAAATGTATTTCTTATAGTTCTGGAGGCTGGGAGTTCAAGATCAGGGTGCCAGCAAGATCAGGTTCTGTCGAGAGCCCTCTTCCAGGTTACAGACTGCCAATTTCTCAGTGTATCCTCATATGGTAGAAAGAGAAGGAGAGAGCAAACTCGTTTGTTATTCTTATAAGGTCACTAATCTCATTCAAAAGGGCTCCACCCTTGTAACTGCACCTGAATCTGATTACCTCCCAAAGGCCTCACCTCTTAAGACCATCATACCGTGGGTTACGGCTTCAACATATGAATTTGAGGAGGAGGAAGGGCACAAACATCCAGTCCACAACAGAGAAGGAATTTTCATCCAAATCCAAAACACATATACATAGCCCCTTTCAGAAGTATGGCAACAGTGGTGGGTAAGGCCACAATTAATAATTAATTCTCAACTTCTAATGGGATCTCAGCTCTTGTGCTCATGCCTAATTCTGCCATGCAGAATAGAAAAACAGCATGAGTTAAAGTCAAGGTTATTTGGAGACCTTTATACTAGGGAATAAAGTATTCAATGGAATGTTTGAAAAAGTTAAAAACTGTTCCTGCACTTAATTTTCTTAAAAATGGGAATAACATTTGCAGGAAACTGTCCCTTGGTGTTTTGTTTCCTAGGTTTACTCCTATCTCTATTCTATTGCTTTTTTTCCTTCCTGCCTTGAACTCTGATAATATGATGGAGACCTCCAAATCTTAAGGCTAAGTAAGAATGGGAACTAGGACTAAGGGAACCCCAAAACTTCGCTAGAGCACCTTGAGAAGAAGGAAGCTAGATTTTATAGAAATCACAAAAACTCTTTCTCCTGCTCTGGCCCAATATTTAAACTAAAATCAATCTGGGAGTTCCCATCGTGGCACAGCAGAAATGAATCCAACTAGGAACCATGAGGTTGTGGGTTCGACCCCTGGCCTCACTCAGTGGGTTGAGGATCCGGCGTTGGGGTGAGCTGTGGTGTAGGTCGCAGACGCAGCTCGGGTCCCAAGTTGCTGTGGCTCTGGCTTAGGCTGGCGGAAACAGCTCCAATTAGACCCTGGCCTGGGAACCTCCATATGCCACGGGTACAGCCCTAAAAAGACAAACAAACAAATAAATAATAAAAAAATAAAATCAATCTGCTTGATTTATTAAATTCACATTAATCTTGCCCAATTTATCGATATTCTATATAAGTCAGGGTTCCAACTGAAAAATATACGGCACATGGAGACGGCACATGGAGACGGCACATATTCAGATATTTGATGCAAACAAGGCCACTGTACCTCTAATAGGAGATACTAATTCCAAGCAGCTCAGGCCATCCCCCGACCAGTGTAAAAGTCACAAAGAAAAATGTCATATTTAGACTACACACTTCCTAGACCCTGTCTGCCTCCCACCATGGAACAATCTCAGGAGTACAGATAAAATACTCTCTATGACCACCAATTATGCCCTAAACTTTCACAATTCCTTTGTCCACAGAGGCACAACTCTGTAAGTCTTACCTGAAGTTTGTGCCTCAACAAAAAAAAATGGACTTATTGAATTTGAATGAACAGATATTACAGTCAATATTTTCAACAAACATTTATTAATTAACTGCTATGTGCCAGTGATGAGCTCTATGATAATTATTCAGTGGTCAACAAGAGAGGCATGTTACGCTCATGGAATTTAGACTAGGGACAAATAATAAACAGATATACAAATAATCATGATAACAAGTTATGATGTGTTATGAAGAAAAAGGATAGGATTTTACGAGTGACAGCTGCAGTGCATACAGTGAGGTCATCTACTTCAGACCAGTGATCAGGAAAGGCCTCTCTAGCTGAAGCCTGAAAGGTGAGTGGGAGCCAACCAGACCTCAAGCTGGGAGAAGGGCATTCACTGCAGAAAGAACAGATAATGCAAAGGATAAGGAATAAAGAGCTTTGGGAGTATTTGAATGGAATAAGGAGCAGTATAGCCAAGAAATAATAAGCAAAAGAAGACAGGCTAGTAAAAGAAGATGAAACTTTGTCAATTGTGAAAACATAGATAGAACTTGAGGGTGTTATGCTAAGTGAAATAAGTCAGATGGAGAAAGACAAGTACCATATGGTTTCACTCATATGTGAAATAGAAATAAATACACACATAAACAAACAAACAAACAAAAAACAAACACACAGACACCAAGAACACAGTAGTGGTCACCATAGGGGAGGGGTTGGGGAGAAGGGTAAAAGGTAGAAGGAGTCGGCTACATAATGATGGATGGAAACTAAATATTTGGTGGTGAGCATGTTGTAATGTACACAGAAATAGAAATAGAATGTGTACATATGCAACGTCTATAATGTTATA
This sequence comes from Sus scrofa, assembly GCF_054392235.1. Taxonomy (NCBI): domain Eukaryota; kingdom Metazoa; phylum Chordata; class Mammalia; order Artiodactyla; family Suidae; genus Sus; species Sus scrofa. Next base: position 112,507,289 of record NC_139395.1, read on the forward strand.
AGCCAGTGTCACTTTAATTTTTTTAAAAAAAGAAAGTCTAGAAAGGGTCAGCTGTGGTAAAGAGAATTTGCTCTGAACGGATCATAATGTTTCAAGAGAATGGTGACATGATTCAATTTAGGTTTGTGGTGGAAGGGGAGAGATTATTATCTTTCTAGCTGATGAATAGAGAATAGATTTTCTTTTGGCCACAACTGTGATATGGGAAAGTTCCTGGGCCATGGATTGAACCTGTGCTGCAACTGCGGCCCACACCATAGATGCAGCAACGCCAGGACTCTATGCTGCACCACAAGGGAACTTTCCCCATTTTCTAATTTCTTTATCTTTACTCTTCTACTTTTTGCCTGAGTTTTATCATTTTTAATTTTAAAAGTGGGTTGTGACCTAGTCTGGGGCCATTAAAGACAAGTTATCCAAGCTTTTTCCATTTGTCTGAGATTGTTCACACCCAAAGACAGAATGTAAGACCAGAAGCAGTGACTTTACTAGTCGTCTTTTCCCAAAGTAGACTTGGAACCAAACAGAGTCATACACATGAACGCCATGTTCAAGCCTACCATTTAAAAATGAATGGCTAAGAGTTGACTGAATAGACCCTCTTTTATTATCCACAAATTAATTTCTGAATCTATCTGGGTAGGGTATGTGGGGTGGGGGTGCTGTTAATGCAACCAGAATCAGGGAATGGTTTTGACTTTAGCAATTGCCCCACACTTGGTACAACATAAATTATCAATAAAGTGTTTTTCCACTGGGAGATTGTATTTTACATATACAAAACTCATAATTTGTGTTTATTGAAAAGATTTAGACACTGGAATGTTATTTATGTTTTTAATTTGTCGGTACCAGTAAATAACGTCCCACTTAGCTAGCAGTTCCTGGGGAGAGCATTTACTTCTGAAATACACTGTCTGCGACCTGTTCTGGCCACCTCCACGCTTGGGGCTGTGGATCCATAAAACCATAATCAATGTGCTCAATAAATATTTATAGAGTAGATGGATGAATGAGTGAATCCTTATATCTTTTCTATTTACCAGAAGAATCAACCCAATTCAGATCTTCTTTACAGATTGTTGTACCATTTAATTAACATTGGTACCCCTTTGTATTTTGTGACTTTAACTTCACTGCCACTACATACCCGTTTGTCATCTTTAATATCACTGTACATTTAATACGCACTTTTCACGTTACAGTTTCATTAAGTGTATTTAATCAACGTTCACATTCATGGTTTATACTTATTTCCTTTTAAAACCTTTATCTCTGAAAAGGCCAAATGTGTACAAAACAAATTTATAGACCCTGAGGGTAGCTATAAGAATGAACAAGGTTGAGCCCCATTTTCAAAGGCCTTTAACTGGGAGACAACCCAGCTGGCGACTAAAACCTATTGATTCTGCTCGTTAATATTTCTCCAAACCATCCCTGGAGCCAAGGTTCAGTCCAGGCCTTTAGCATTGCTTACCTGGACTATTGCAATACTCTCTTAACTGTCACTTTAAAAAGAAAGCTGTCTTTTCTTTCCTCTTCCCTTCACTTAAGACTAAAATATATTTTGAGAAAAGACAATATCATCAATCCAGGGCATACAGATTTTAATAAATGGGCTTTTGACATGTTACATCATAAATGAAACTTCCAAGTTTATAAGTGGTCCTTTGACAGGATGCATCATGTCAATCTATAGCTCAGAACTTTACTGATTTAATCCATAATTCATATAGTAATGGATCCTGAAAATTCCATTGCTTCCTTGCTTCTTGCAAGGGCAGCTCTGCTCACACAACTTGAGACTGATCAGTTGGTGCTATGTGGCTAAAACAGCACAGTGTCCTCTGAATGAGCTAATCACTGGACCCTCACCCAGTGTTTCTCAAACAGGTCATTACTGGACAACCTTACTACTTCAGCTATACCCACTTACCTTTTGTGGTATTAACCACTTCATTTTTAAAAATTCAAAACATTTCTTGGAGTTCCCATTGTGGCTCAGCTCTAACGAACCCAACTAGTTCCATGAGGACATGGGTCCAACCACTGGCCTCCCTCAGTGAGATAAAGATCCAGTGTTGCGGTGAGTTGCAGTGTAGTTTGCAGACATGGCTCAGATCCTACATTGCTGTGACTGTTGTGTAGGCTAGCAGCTACAGCTCCGATTCGACCTCTAGCCTAGAAACTTCCATATGCCTGGGTGTGGCCCTAAAAAGACTAAAAAAAAAAAAAAAAATTTCTTGATTTACTTATAAAGGTAATTTTATACTATTAGCACAAATGGAAAACCAGTGTCAACTGCTATTAAAAGAAGCTTCCATAATTTCATAAAGGTCACGGCTTATTCACATAGCAACAGCAGAAAGAACATAATTTGGGAAAGACTCAACTAGCCCATTCCATCACCTCCACTGATCAGGAAGGGAGCTAGGGAATAATAAGAGGACATTATAGTAAATTCAAGACTGGCCTGACTTAGCATAAATAGTCTAAAATTGAATTGGGCGTGTGACCCGTTTATCATCCGTATCTCCCATGAGTCCCATGGTATCCGTTTTGGCCAGACCTCCCAGGCTAGTCTGGGCTTGGAAGCATTTGTTTCATTGTCTGCTTTTTAATAGAATCAGATGGCTTTCTTGAAAAATTGAAATCCTGGGAGGATCAGGGGAAGAATAAGGAGAGAAAAAAATGATTCGGGGTGTATAATATTGAAGATATGGAAAAAGAAGGAAAACACAAAGATATGGCAAGGAATCATAAAAGTGGAGCATGTGTGGCCAAGAGACAACTTGATAGCAATTACACTCTGCTGTTCCAAAACAACTGTGGCTTATTGCACAGGCACAAACCTGGAAATACTATTCATACAGAAGAATATAAAAAATCTTCTGAAATGTTAACTGTTCTTCGCTATGTTAACTAAATCCTAACAGCAACTTACTTATTTAAGAAGAGATAAGTGTTCTTTTGTTTGGAGGGTCTGGGCAGAGTCAGACTAAATTTTAAATCCTATGAATTTCTTTTTGTAATTTTGATGCTTTTAAATAATGTTTGAAAATGATATTGATACATTTACATTGTTATTATATTGACAAAAATAATAACAATTTCTAGCATTAGATAACTTTATATAACTCTAATCCCTTTTATTGACATTTATGAGGGCACTCAACAAAATCTCTAGTTTAACCTGTATCTCCTCAGCTAGCCGAATTTTATTCTTCTTTCTTTGGCTTCTTTCATCATTTTTCTACCTAGCATATGTTTGCCCCTTCAACTATGTTTACTATTGGGAGAATCGCCGACAAAAGCATTCACACACTTCTTCTACCACTTCTCCTGCCAAAAGACCTGCAATATTCCAAGCCTGAAGCCAGGGTCTTCCTGCAGATACTCGGTCTTCCTCCAGACAAATCCACCTACAAATGGAGAGAAGCAAGGACCTAGAGGGTGTAGCACTCTGCAACACGGCACCATATGGCTACCAAGCATGGTAGAACCCCCCAAATTTTGGACCGGAAACCCACCTATAGGCCTCTCATTACTTCTTTTCTGGGATATGTGGCTCACAACACTAGCCCCAGGTCATTTGTTTTCTTGCTTGAATTTCTGATGGAACTGAATGAGAAGAAACCCTGTCCCCATAAAACTACTGACAGCTCCTTGGCCAATGGCCATCACTGAATCCTGTTTAGAGGACATTTTTCAACATGACTCAGAATAATCTTCAAGAACAAAGTGTCCTATGAATAATATCAACCTCATTTAAAATGAAGGTGACTAATGGCACTTGTTTTTGGATTAGCAACTAAAATGCCTCATAACACAATTAATGGTTGGATTTGTAGACCTTGTTTTAACTAAAGAAATGGGAATTTTTTTATTAGAAATAACTCCAATAACCATGCTAGACAAAAAAGACCCAATGAAGAGATATTTTTCACTTTTGTTTTATTCTAAAGAAACTTATTACCCTGGGATTTCACTTAGGAAATCTATTAATAGAGAGATTCAACTCATTCACACTAAAATAGGACAGATTTCAGTCAAATAACATCAGCACATGTTTGAGTGCCTTCTACTGGAAGACACTAATTGAGGTACTGGAAGAACCGAAAAGAGGTACAATACCATATGGTGCCTGCCCTCCAGCCATTGATAACTTAGATTCAGGTTGTCAAATACAATACAAGATGACTAGATAAATCTGAATTTCACCTAAACAAAGAATTTTTTTTGGTATAAATATTTAATATAAGGATGTCCCATGTAATATATGGAGCACACATATTTTTAAAACTGTTCATTGTTTATCTGAAATTCAAATTTAACTGAATGTTTTGTATTTCTATTTGCTAAATCTGAAGGCCCTATCTAGAGCAGAATAATTGTTTAACAAATAGTTATGAGTGCCAACTGTGTGCTGATGACTGTTTTTGATGCTGAGTAGTTTTACAAAAAGTCAACATGAGTCCCTGATCTTATGGACTTGAGTATAACAGCAAATAAGGAAATAAAGAAATAATGACAAATGCTGTATATCACAAATGCGCACTATGAAGGGAGTCAGAAGGGAACTGTATAGTGAGTAATATTTGAGGGGTAAACATCAGCATTGTATAAATTTGTCACCTGCAAGATGAAGAACTGCTAACCAAAAAAGACTGGAGGAAAAAGCCTTCCAATTAAAACAACTTTGTGCATCTGGGCTCCGATGTAGGATAAAGCTTGTTGTATCAAAATTCAGGGATGCACAATACTCATTCATTGCTAGACTGTTCTGTACGTTATAGGACAAGAGTCTCTCTGGTACTTCCCAATCACTGAGACAACAAAAAATTTTCTCACACACTTTCAACTCTCCCGTCTCCCTACTAGCATTAAAAATCACTGAGTAAGAAGAACCAGGGCCCAATCACACCAAGTAGTATGGGCCACACTATTGTATCAAGCTTTAAATGAGGGGTTAAATAATAATTCTCTCAATAATTAGGACACAAGAACAGATGAGAAACAGGCCACCTAAACACTAATTATTGGCCAAGTTCCTGTTTTAGGCAGCAATGCTTAGAGGCCAGAAGTAGATGAGCTCACACTTGGCCCCATAGCTTAGGAAGGTCATCTAGAGAAAGAGAATTCAAGACTTGAAGGATTTATCTCAGCAGAAGAGATGCATAGAAAAAACAGGCCACTGCCAGTTGTAGGAAATGGTGTGAGCCCAGGCTCAAAGGCACAAAAGAATGTGTATCTGCTTTGGGACCCAAAACACATCAAGAAAGCCCTCTGCTCAACACATGGCCATGGCTGAGTGTTATGGTTGGCACAAGGCTGATTCCCCATGGGTCCCCAAAGTGAAGAAAGAGGAGAAGGGCCACATACTCTCCTACCACCAATCTGGTGGGAAGCAGACCTCCTTTGCATCTCACTATGGGATGCAAAGTTAATAGGCACTAAAAGCCTGCTTTAGCCAGTCCAATGTTAAGACCCCATATGTACTGAAAAGATGAATGGGAAAGAGGGATACAATTTGGTTTAGATAATAAGCCTTGCCTTATGACAAAATTTGCCAAGTGGTTTACTGACATTAGAGCATGGGGCACTCAAGATCCCAAGTGATCTTCTCTCTTTGTCTCCTGCTGCTCTCCATGTGCCCTGGTCAGCTCATATCACTTGCTGTCATTCCAATCACATTTTACACATTTGTTCATGTTGTTCTCTAGGCCCAGAAGGCTATTTCCCAATAGTCTGTCTGGAAAACTCCTATTCATCCTTCAAAGCTCAACTCAAATATTCTCTTCAATGTGAAGTCTTCCTTCCTGCTTTAGCCCCACATCCTATTACCACCCTCATGCCCTAACATGCACATTCACACAGGCATGAATCCATGGCCTCCTCCTTAGGGCCTAGCACTATTTTTTACATAGTCCTCTATTATAGCACCCACCATATAGTATTACCTGGTTAGCTGGTTACATCCCACCATATCGTATTACCTGGTTAGCTGGTTACATCCTTCTTCCTTTACTTAACTGTGAGCTCCTAACAGATTAACCAATCCATTCCTGATCTTGCACTAACATAAACACAACACACAGTATATGCTCAATAAATACTGGAAGAAAGGGAGACACAGAGAAAAGGAAAAAGGGGAAAGAAAATGAAAATAAGGGAAGAATAACTTTTCTATTGAGTTTAGTATATTATTGAGAACCACAAAAAAACTTAATTAAGCCTAATTTAAAGAATACATGTGTAATTTTTCTTTTTAGGGCCATACCTCCAGCATATGGAAGTTCCCAGGCTAGCAGTCAAACTGGAGCTACAGCTGCTGGCCTATACCACAGCTATAGCAACACTGCACCCAAGCCACATCCACAACCTATACCACAGCTTGCAGCTATGCTGGATCCTTACCCACTGAGCAAGGCGAGGGGTCAAACTCACATCCTCATGGATACTATGTAAGGTTCTTAACCTACTGAGCCACAATGAGAACTCCCTATATCTGTCCTTTAAAGGAATACACAATTGTTGATTATTCTTTTTGTTTGTTTGTTTGTTTTCGGCCACATCCATGGCATGCTAAGTTCCTGGCCAGGGATAGAACCTGAGCCACAGTAGTGACAATATCATATCCTTAACCACTAGGCCACTCCTGAACATTCTTTTTCAATATATAAGAAGTATGTTGCCAATGATTATCACAGATTGGAGATTCTCCAACTAGAAATGAGTCTTAACCGGGGACTCTGTTCTGAAGAGAATAGAGTCTAAACCAGGGACTCTGCTCTATTCTCTTCAGAGCAGAGTCCCCGGTTTAGACTCATTTCCAGTGGAGAATCTCTGATCTGTGAATAGTCAGGAGAAAGGAAGGAGGAAATTTTCTTTCCCATATGAACTTGGGGAACACATATATATCTCAGCATGCAAAAAAAAACTGGTAAGCCTCTGGAGTAAATTCCAATAAAATTTATATTTTTTGCAAATAAATTATAACAAATTTTAATATTCATGTACTTTATATTTTAAGTCACAAGATAACTGCTTTTTTAAATTTTTTTTTCTTTTTTGCCTTTCAGGGCCACACTCATGGCACATGGAGGTTCCCAGGCTAGGAGTCTAATCCACGCTACAGCTGCTGGCCTACGACACAGCCACAGCAACATCAGATCCTAGCTACATCTGCGACCCACACCATAGCCCACGGCAATGCCAGATCCCCAACCCACTGAACGAGGCCAGGGATCAAACCCACATCCCCATGGTTCCTAGTCGGATTCGCCTCCACTGTGCCAGGATGGGAACCCATAAGATAACTGCTTTTATGAGCAACACTATTTTTAACCTAGTTCTGATTTTTTTCCCAGCCAGCTATGGTCTGCTGTTACTAAAACCAGGAAGGACTTAAAAGAAAATTAAGAGAAAATGTAGTATAAAACAACTGGCAAAAAATAACTTAATCTTTTCTACCAATTAAATGTTGGGTTGTGTTATAAAAAGATCACATAGAGCACGCTTGACAAATATAACTAAAAAAATAATAATTTCATTTTTCTTGTTGAACAATCAGCAGTTAATGATGAGGTAAAAAAAATGAAGGTACCTAGTGAGGGTGGAGTTCAGGAGGTCTTATTAGTGGCTTCGTATTACAATCTAGAAACGTCTTTATGTAGACTAATTATATTGTGGGTCCAGAGGAGATTTACAATCTGATTTGCCACAGAGAACTCCATGTAATCTTCGTTGAGGACTGACACCATTTTATCTTTGCACGATTCCCTGTTTCTCACACAAGTAATTCCGCCCTTTCTACATTGTCAGCTCTGACAGGCTGATTTAATCTGCAGGATTCTGAATGCCTCTGACCACTGCAGCGAGTCATTAACCTTGACTCGCATAATTGAATTCAAGGTTGATTGCCTGTGACCCTCTGCGCTGAGGTCTTCTAAATGTACATATTCATTACGAGCAGCCTCGCTAAACGGATTGCACAGGGAAAGCTGTAGCAGTCGGCCTGTTTGGTATGCAGGGGGCGAAAAGGGCACTAATTGCATGTTAGAGCTGAGGATTAGATTATGAAACGAGTGAGAAAATGAAGATAGATCCTCTGACACTGTCAGATTAGGGGCAACAACGTGCGGGAATATGACATCAAAATTTACAGTGACATTAACAGAAAGAAAATTAGAAATAAATAGACATTGGGCATTTTTTAAAATCTTCATATTTTCTACCAACACCTAATAAACAGGATATGGGAGCAAGGGCCTGTATCTTTTTTTCATTTGCACAATCACAGCAGAACAATAGAATTTTTTTAGGTAGATTTGGAGACTAGGAAAGTACTTTATGGTCGCTTTAACATTACATGTTATTCAATATCTGGGCTTTACACACCACATGCCATTTTGGGTTGCCCAGAAAACATGTTCATATAACTTCAGTAAACCTGGAGAATGTACAAGTATTTAAATGTTCAAAATTATTGTGAACAGTTCTGTCAACCAATACTATCAGGCTCAATTTTAGTAAAAAGCCAGCTTGTAAAGGTATCACTATTTCTACTTTTTTATTCATTTTTATGTCACTTCATAGTTAAAACAAGCATATAAATATTCAAATCAATCACGTCTTCCATACACAATCAGATGCTTAAGTCAATATCAAATAGCTGTACAAATCACTTCTATTTTCCAGAAGCAAATGCCCATAGTGTAACAAACACAATAAATAACTTGGTCAGAGGTGAAGCTATGTCTGTATTTCAGGAAACTTTTTCTTTTCCATTTAGGTGTGAGATGCTACTTGGGCAACCTTTCCTTGTACTTTTGCTAGTTGTTTTATGATTTATTTTAGAGGAAAATGACAGCCTATCTTTCTTAACAAAAAAACATACACAACTTAATGGCATAGGACATTTAAAAACAAAAAACCAAAGACCTTGGTGTTAAATCAGAGCTAGAAATGAGTGTTAAGTTAGATAAAAGTTAAAAGATTCTATCTCTGGAGAAGCTGAGTTCAGTTTTGATTTGATTTTGCTTTGTTTTTGAAACAAGCCACAGAATGGTCCCTGTGGTACCACAATATAATTCTCCAGAAATGTTCTACAGCATTCTTAGATGGTTAACTTGGCTTGCACTGATCTTTCAAAATGAAACTTATTTTTGCAACTTCAAGAAACTCTACATGAAAGAAGTAACTTTCTAATAATTATGCCTTTTGGAGAAGTCCCTCCCAGTGTAAGCAATGAACTCATTGAACCAAGCCTCATAGTAAAAAGAAAAAGCCATGGATGACTTCAAAGACTAAGAACACTCCCGCTTTTCAGAGGCTGCCACAGATGGTTTCTGAGGCACCTTTCTGAGACATTTAAATGATTACCTACCAATAGTTGTATTTACTACCTGTTTTTCAAATCTTTTAAATACATAATTAAATCAACTTCCAAATGAACCAGCAGTATATTTTCTTAGATTCAAAGGAAATAAGGAGTTCATGCTCCAGTATTTGACACTTAACATCAAGAGCCAGGTTCCAATACCAGTTCTGTTACTTTTCAGCCACGGGGCATTGAGCCAATCACTCTCCATCTCAGACTAGCATACCTCAAGCTTTCTAAGAAAAGAGCTGTGAAATGTTACATAATTTTAAGTATTATTAAAATCACCAAACTATTATCTCATTGCATAACAAACCACCCCAAAATGTACCAGCTTAGCACCATAGGGATTTGTTACCGATCATGATTTGGTGAGTTGCCAACTTGGGCAATTCCTCTGCTGGTCTTGCCTGGATCATTTATGAGGCTGCCACCACCCATTCGGTGGCTTGACTAAGATTAGATGGTCCAGGATGGCTCTATTCACATGTTTTGCAGTTGGTGCTAGAGACCTCAGTCTATTCTTCAATCTACGACCTCCCATCCTGTAATAGTCTAAAATGGACTCCTTCACAGCTTAATAGTCCCAGAGTTCTAAGATGGTAAGAGCAGATGCCATGAGGCCCCTTAAGTTCTCAGCTTGGGAGCCCACACAACATCACTTCCACCATACTCTACTGGTCAGAGAAAGTCCCAAGGCAGCCCACATTCAAGCAAGTAGAGAAACAAGACACCACTTCTCGATGGGAGAAGTGGCAAAGTTACAAAAGGGCAAAACACAGGGAGGATTGATTCATTCAGGGCCATTATCATCATATCCTACTCACTAAAACACATATGGGACAATGCCACATTAATGTAAAAAACACATTCATTAACATTTAATTTGTGTTTTCTTGCACTGCTATGGTTGATGTTCCTTGCCATCCTCCTCTCCTCCCTATGCCTCATTCTGTGTGTGGATTGTTGACCTTTGCTCACTGAACCATAGTGCTTGATCCTGCTTCTGATTCTAACAAAATCTGAAGCCAATGAAGATTCCCCACACACGCATACCACCAGCTTTACCATCAGCATTTGACTGAAGGTAATCATATAGCACAATGATTAAGCATGTTGAGTTTGATTAAAGTCTGGAAGCAGAGATTTAAATCTCAACTCCATCAATTAATGCCTAGGTGGCCCTTAATAAATTATCTAATCTCTCTAAACTTCAGCATCTCCGTCTGTGAAAGAGAACCAAGGATTGTAACTAGCTTGGAGTTACAGTAAAGATTAAATTAGCATAATGCTTGTCAAGTACCCAGTGCATTGTCTGACACATCATAAGTTCTCTAAAGGAAAGCAGGTTTTTGGTTGTTGTTTATGTTTATTGAGGTTTTGCCCAAGTTTTACTGAGATTTAATTAACATGGTATGAGTTTAAGGTGTACAACATGATGATTTGATATATTTATATGTTGTGAAATAATGACCACAGTAAGGTTAACACATTTATCACCTCACATAATTATCTTATGTGTGTGTGTATATGCATGTACTAAGAAATTTTAAGATCTACTCTCTTGTTAACCTTCAAGTACACAACACAGTGTTAACTACAGTCATCATACTATACATTATATTCTCCCTAATTTATTCATCTTATTTTTTTGGTCATGCTATTCATGACATGTAGAAGTTCCCAGGTCATGGATCAAACCTGAGCCACAGCAGCAACAACACTAAGTCTTTAACTTCTAGGCCACCAGGGAACTCCTTTTTTTCAAATTTATTCATCTTATACCTAGAAGTTTGAATCTTTTGACTTTCTTTCCTCATTTTCCCCACCATCCCCAAGGCCTATCTACCAATCTGCTCTATTTCAGGAGTTAAGATTTTTTAAGATTCCATATATAAGTGAAATGACATCGGTATTTGTATTTCTCTGTCTGTCTTATTTTACTTAGCATAATGCCCTTAAATTTTATCCCTGATGTCACAAATGACAGAATTCCATTCATTTTTAGGGCTGAATAATATTTAATTGTGTATACACCACATGTTCTTTATCTATTCATATGGTCATTGTCATTCATGGTACTTGCCTGCATCTGGACCCTGCATGGACATTGTTTTAGAGAACCAGGCTTGTCAGTTCATCATCCAAGGATATAGGACAGAATCTGAGTTACTTATTCCATAACTTAAAATATGCTTTTGGAGTTCCTGTCGTGGCTCAGCAGAAACAAATCTGACTAGCATCCATGAGGATGGGGGTTCCGTCCCTGCCATTGCTCAGCAGGTTAAGGATCCAGCTTTGCCATGAGTTGTGGTGTAGGTCACAGACACAGCTTGGATCCTGTGTTGCTGTGGCTGTGGCATAGGCCGGCAACTGTAGCTCTGATTTGACCCCTAGCCTGGGAACCTCCATATGCCATGGGTGCTGCCCTAAAAAGACTAAAATAAAATATGTGTTTACCAACCTTTTACTACTTATCAGATAGTTAATAACAGTGATATAAAAATACAGAGCTCCTGGAGCCGGTTAAGTATCTGGCATTGTTACTTCAGTAGCTCAGGTCACTGGCATTGTCACTGCAGTAGCTCAGGTACAGGTTTGATCCCTGGCCTAGGAACTTCCCAATGCCACAGGCATGGCCAAAAGAGTAAAAAATAAAAAATAAATTAAAACACAGAGCTCTCTGTGCCTGCCCTAAAGCCAAAGGTGCTGTGATAGAGCAGCCCATCCGTCTCAGATCATATCCAACACAGGGGCAGCTTCTGTTTCCCTGTCTTAAAATTGCCTCAATTTATCCAAGTACATACCCACTTAGAAGAGATAAAGAGAAGTCATTTTTCATCAAAGGCATGAAAACTAGTTTTTTTCTTTTTGTTGAATTTAGTTGCCTATATACCTGGCTCTTACCCATTTAATCTCTGGCTTCTAGTCTCCCCTTTATCATTCCCCGTATAATACAAATAAACAAAAATCAAACAATAATGATAACAACCAGAAAAACAAAACCCCTCACACAAAGTAGAAGCAGCTAGTGATTCATGGTGACAGGAAGGATGGTAGTGAGTGGGTATAGAAGGAACTGCCCAGAGCTGACTTTCTTCAGGTATCAGGTTTTGGTTGTAGGAGTGAAGATGTGGGTAGCCTATGGGAGGAAAAGAGAGGAATTCTTGGGAGTGTCTGTGCACATAACCATTTTCTTCTTCCTCGGTCCATTCCAGGCTAGTGGTTAAGGACTACTGGTAGAGGCCCAGGTCCTGAACATACATTTTATAACGTTCTCTGGATCTTTTTGAGTTCAGAATAGGTGCTGGGTAAATCCAAGATGGCATTATTTAATCCAGATGGGTACCAGGCCTTTTTCTTTTTAACTGCCTTAAATGCCATTAGCATTTGTTGAAGCCTGTTAAGGGCATAGTAACACTTGATGCCTAAGTTGTCATTTCAATTAACTTTAGCACTTAACACCCCCCCCCCCCCAACAGTTGCCTTTTGTAAGTATTTTGCTAGTTTCTTTGTTTTCATGAGACGTGACATTGCTTTCGGGATGACTCATTTTCAAAACATAGAGTGGTAGAGGCTGTGGATGTGCCAGTAAAGTGAAAACCATGGATTTGCCCTGTTCAATTTCAGGGGGAGATGAGGCTGTCTTAAATAAGAGGTAATAATAATCATATACTTCATGTGTATACAGCACTCTTAGTTTTCAAAACAGTTTCACATTTTTTAGTCTGCCTGGACAGGAAATAGAATAGTAAACAATCACGATGGGTGATCAGTAAGATGAAGGCAAGACATTTTAGGCAGGACTGAAGAGAATGTGGATGATCTAAGCTGTTAGCTGGACAAGTGTAGAACTTATATCATATTCAATTAGTGAGTGGTAGGAGAGATTCTAGGAAAGGTGTGTCTTGAACTAGGCTTTGAAACAAGCAGAAATTGATGAGCAGAAATTGACGAGAAGAAAAGAGAGCTTCTCACACAAGAAATAGCATTGCACATGTTTACATTTGCAAAATTACGCAGTTAATAGCCCTAGAACAGAGAATTTTCAGAGGAGAGTGAAGGGTTATGAGACGATAAATTTTTTAAGCAACCCAGTAAGGTATTTAGGTCATATTATCTCATTCAGGACTCACATCCTTCTGAGGCAGAGAAGCAACACATTAAGAAATTAGATGATGTGTACAAAGTCATCAGTCAGTAAATGGCAAAGACGGAACAAAAATCCAGGTCTTCTGACTCCCTTTATCATAGAGTTTTTGTGAGGTTTCAGTGAGGTAACCTATGCAAAGTGCTAAGAACAGTGCCTGGCACATAGTGAGCCCACAGTGAATGCTAGCTATTCTTACTATTTTAATCCTTTTTATTAATACAGATCTGACTACAAGGAGAGGAGTATGGACTCTGCTCTCTAAACCTGGGATTCCTAAACTTGAGACACTGGAGTCCTGCCTTCTTCACTTTGGCACATATGCCCTATTAGGACACTTTCAGCTGCACGTAGCAGAAAACAAGACAATAAAGAGAATATATGGACTAGGATTACCTGAAAATTCCTAGGCTAGAGTCTGAGTGGGGCTCTAGCTCCCTTTCCCTACAGTTCTCCAGAGTCTGTTCCCCTTGATATGTCTTCTTCATCCTGAGGATGGCTTTCCTGTAGAGGGGGAAAAATGACTGCCTGCCTTCCTGCAAAGACCTCCCCTCCTCACATAAGATGGTCCGGAAGGAATGAGAGGGTTCTTTCCCTCAACCACCTCAACCACTGAGGAATAGTCCTGAGTTTCACTCTAATTGGACAATCTTAGGTAACGTGCCCATGCCTGGACCAATCACTGTGGAAAGGGGTTGGAACTCCACTAATAGTTTAGGTCATTCAAGGATCCTTTCCTAGCCCGCCCCCATCAGCCTGGCTGCTCAGAATGGGAGAAGAAGAAGAGTTCTGGGGACACCGCACAAAGTCCCACAACTGGGCACCACCTAGAATATCATTCTTATTTCAAAGATTATTTTTCTATAAAATAACTCTTTTAAAAAATATCATTGTCTGCATTCTAATCCTTAATATAGCTGTAAAATTGCAGGTGTATATAACAGCTGTTTTTTATTTAAAATAAATACATAACTATAAAAAAGTTTTAAATTGTTGATCCAACTATAAATATCATTCCACTTATATCACTGCTGAAGGCTTATGTTCTGAGTTCAGTCTTCAGATTTCTGTTCCAGAACTCCCTAATCTGAAGACCATACTAAAATCCACAGCCCATTTTTTCCATTCTTTTCAAGTAATATTTTCTATGCTCTGTCTGTTGAGATGGAAAAAAACAAAACACTGATCACACTGCAGAGCCAGCATAACCGTTGCCTAGTTGACTTTGCAAACAAAGGAAGGGAAAAAAAAAAAAAAACAGAATACCCATTACATTAGTGAAGCCAGCATCACTGCTGCCTGGTTGACTTTGCATCCATAGAGGGCCATGGCTTAAAGGGCTAGAGTCACTGGCAGAACCTCAAGCAATAGCCCGCAGATTTCCCTGGCCTATGCAAACACGGTCTTGGCCAGCACTTGCTTTATGGTTCCAGTCTTCTAATAAAAGCATTCCATGTGGCTGCTAGTGAAGATGACAATAGGAAAGACAGAGGAAAAAATTGGGAGAGGTGAGCCTGGAGGAAATTCTAAAACTGTTATACTTTAAACTTTCCACTTTTAAAAAAACGTGTTGTCCCTTCTCCTGGGAGGGCATGAGCAACTCAAACCCTCCTAATCAATTATTTTCCATTGATTTTTTTAAAAAATTTATTCATTTCAAATTATTAAATTACAACGCTAAATATGCCTTGTTTTTCAAGCTGCACATACACTCCGTATTTTGGTATAGTCCCCCAGGGTGGAAGAACGTCCACAGTCACACACCAATCACTGTCCTAGAGCTGGAAGATGAGCCCAGCCCCCACCCCTCCCTAAGTCACTAACTAATGGCCACCCAGTCTCTGAACACCTGTTGAGAGGTGCTGTGGGAAAATCCAGGCCCCTCTCCACTACTTACTATAGCAAGAAGCTGAAACTTTCCAGACCTCAGGGGTTTGCAGAAGGATTTCACCCAGTTGAAACTCAAACACACACACACACACACACACACACACACAAAACCTCTCCAAACAATAATGGATAACTTTCATAAACAGACAGGGGCCCAGGATAAGGATAAGGAACCCAGGATTAAACTTATACCATTCAACTGCATCTCGGAATCACTAGCAAACTTCTCCATTCTCCTTGCAGCTGTCGTTCAGGACCAGCTAGAGTTTCCCAGGCCAAAGCAAGCAGCTGCAACTCCACCCAGAGAGTACTTTCTTTAGACTGCTAAGGAAATCTTTCTAGGGATACCAGCTGTAAAATCTACATCAAAGGGATAAGAGAGCCAAACTCAGCCTTCACACCCCAGAAAATAGCAGATATACCAGCTTTACCCTAGGGGAAGCATGCTTGATTAACCTAATTCTAGGCTCAGAATCAAGACAACTATTATCCTCACTCTGCCACTTAAGTGCCACTGGTATAACATCTTGTCTATTGGTGGCTCACAGTCCTGTCTCTAAAACAAGATTTGGCATCATCTGAGCAAATACAATATGAATTGGGGTATCAATGAGGAAAGTTAATATACAGTGAGACAGGCTAATTGTATTATTGAAGACTATAACCAAAAGTAGATTTTGAAGAAATGTGTGACAAGATGCTTCCCTTTAACTAACATTTTAAAAATTGGCAAGAATTTCACATCGTCCCTGTGGTGTAGGTGCACCAGCATACATATAAATACATCTACACACACACACACACACACACACACACACACACCTGTCACCAGCTCCTCTCTCATAATCATCCTATATATCCCTCTCAGGACTGGACCTCTCCAATGTCTCCTCAGGATAAGAGCATCTTCCCTGCCTCTCTACCTCTGGTTCCACTCTACTACAGACTGGCCCCCCTACTGCTTCCAATGGAATCTTAATAAGATGTAAATATGATCCTGTCCTTCCCCTGCTTAAACCCCTAAGTAGGTCCAAGAGTTTCCAAAGAAAGTCAAAATTCCTTAGCCTAATACCAGAGCCGTCTGTGATATCACCTGTTGTTCATCACTCATCTCCCACCTCTCCTCCTTCCATCCCAAGCACCCTTCCATTGCACCAAATGAACTGTAGAAAGCCATGTCGTGTTTTCAAGCCTACATCCTTCACACATGCTGGCCTCTACCAAGAATATTAATTCTCATTTGTTTTTCAAAATTCAATTCCAAGAAACTGTCACACACATACACACACACACCTGGTTTGGGTTCCATTTCTTAATGAGTGTCCATAATACTTCCTACATGCTTGTTCAGTGTACCCACCATAGTGTCTCATAAGCGGTGACATATTCTCCTCCTCTTTCATTAAACTACAAACTCTTTGAAGGTAGGGATTTTGTTCCATTTGACTTGGAAATTTAGTATCTGGCCTACCATAGTATCTGGCACATACGTATTCAATAGATATGGTTCTCTGGTTCTACACGTATTTTACAGAGTGCTAGAGTAAGGAATTTGACATCTGACTTTAAATAAATTCCTCTGTATGTGTTTGCTACCACTTCACACAAGGTGCCATTTTGGTCGGTCATTGTTTACTGAAAACATGGGAAGGATTTATTCCACCTTGAAAGACAAAAATGTGGTTGTAAATTTACCTACGATGGGGTCTTACTCTAAAATAGAAGCCAAAAAAATGCTTAGGAAGGAGGTAAACATCTCTTCCTAAACTCAAATAAAGTGATAGTTAACATTACACAGGTTAGAAAGAGACATTTCAGGGACTTATTGGAGGTCATAATTAGGACAAGTGCCACAATCTAAAGTATAACTCAATGGCCCTTGAGAGTTTCTGCTCACAGATCAGTCTCCTTGCCTTAGACCCAAGGCTTCTCGCTCAAAGAAAGCTAGAGCAAAGCACTTTGAGCTCTTAGGATGAAAATAACTTGGATTCTCCTGCAGCCTTGTTATGCCTTTACTGCCATATGATTCCACTTTGGACTGGTATCTGTCCCATCTTTCATGGATCCAGCATTGTTCCATTTCTAGCCTCCAGTCCTTCTAGAGACTCTGAGGTCTCCCCAGTGGGCCTCCTTCTGAAGTCGCCTGATGTGCCAAACCAAGATGGTTCCAGTGTCAGCCCTGACATGCAGCCCTAAATCTTTAAGACATCTGTAAACAGTACTCTGAGCTTTCTGTCATCATTTTATTTTGTCTACAGCAAAGAGTAAGCACAACAGTGAACATTGTTGTTAGGCTTTTTTTATATTTGAAGTCTTTTCTAAAGTAGCAAATGGAATTCATGGTTTTATCCCTTCATAATTCTCCAAAATCTAAGTCATGAAGTTTTTTTGGAAAACAACTGCTCTTAATATCTGCTAGATTTTCTTTAGTGGGAGTTAAGGTCAAAATCTGAATTCTAAATACAGAAAATCACCAGGTTAGTAAATTCTCAATGATATGTGGCATTTTCAGTTTCTGTTTCAGATGGTTCCATTCAACTTATTCACATATTCATTCACTCAACAAAGATTTATTGGGCAGCAGTGTTCAGGAGTTATGTTTTATGAGTTGTAGATACCCAGAGGAAAGATGCCCTCCCTGAACTTGGTCAGTTTATAGCTTATTGGAAAAATAGACATGGAAAAAATTATAACATAACCTCCTGCTTGACTACAGAGAGGACACTTCGTACCATGGAAGCAGAAAGAGAGGCCTGAATTTTTGGGAGAGGAAACTGCGGGAGCAGAAAAGAGGTCAGTCCAGCATTTCCAGAAACAGAATGATGCTTGAAGAACAAACAGATGCTGAACATGAGAAGAATGGAAGAAAGGGCAAACCAGAAGAGAGAAAAGAAAGAACATACACAAAGGCTCAAGGGTGGAGGGTTCCAGGTAGCTGCTTTAACAGAATGGCAGTATCAGGTGGTCATGGGCCAAGTCAGAAAATGTTTGATAGCCATATAAGGGGTTTCAATTCCCTCTGGCAAGAGATAGAAGCCATTGGAGGATTTCAATCTTGAAAATGATCCAAGAGGACCTCTGAGATAAAAATATCACTCTGATGGCTGAGCAGAGGGTGACTTGAAAGTAGGTAAGATTATAGACATAAAGTCAAGGCAGTTGTAGTCCATGAAGGAGAAGACAAGGCTGGATCCTAGGGAGCAGCAGTGGACTGGAAAAGAGAAGCAAGAAAGGAGAGACTCAGGAAGTAAAAGGGGCAGGATTGTGCAGTGAAATAACTTCGGGGATTCAGAAGAGGACCCATTAGAAGATCACAAAGTGGAAATACCTAGACAGAACGCAACCATATGAGGGCACTGGCTAACATCACCTGGATTTGGCAATCTTTAGGAGAGGAAATTTAGGAGGGAGAAGTGAGTCTCAGCCCTTCTTTTCTTCACAGGAGTCATAATTTCCTGCATCCTTTCCTGGTTACACAAAAATCAGGATTAAGCACTTGTATATACCAAAACCCAGATCAACATATTTATCTATTTATCTATTGTTTGTGCAAAACAAATAACACAGAATTTTGGGGGGGGGGTAGGGTTGGGAGTGGTGGTTGGTATATCCATGCCCTGTAAATCAACTCAGTTTGATTAGAGTTATTTTACCTCCCAGTTCTTTTCTTTCTAACAGATACTGCTAAGAAGTAGGTCACACTGAAATGCTTCAGTTGTCCGAAGATGGCCATCTTGTCATTGTTTTAAAAATACATATCCTTTTTTTGTCTTCATTCACCAGCATAATTTAGCTTCCTTGCACACCATCGCATATAAACAGGCAAATCTTACAAAGTTTACGTACTCTTCAATCCTTGAAATACTTTAGAAAATTTGCTTTATCCCTGTGCGATGACTTTAAAATTTTGATAACCCAGTTAGGAAGTAGGAATGTTACTTCCCCTTTCCACTTTTAATAATACTCTTGCATAAAGAAATCAAAATTGTGTGACCCCAGAATTGTTCTGTGTCTTTGATCTCCCAAAAGGGCAGTTGACATTTTTTTTCTTTTTTGGTGTAATTTAATTTTTTTTTTTTTACTCAGAAGTAATGGTAAATCAGAGGCACCAAATAAAGCAGGTAGCATATTAAGTTTAAACTGGCTGAGGGCAGAAACAAGGTACAAATATTGGAAGTAATGTGTTCATGGACCAATTTCAAATCATGGCAGCACATTATGAGTTGGATATATAAACCCAAGCTCAAAAGGCTTGTACCAATTCCGCTAGCACCCATCAGTTTTTTTTTTTTATTCCCTGGAAAGTGGTGATTGCAAGGAAGATGCATGGATTTAGAGAGAGATGCCTAAATTATAATCCAAACCAAAGATCTTCATATTGAAATTGGGCCTGAAAGAAAAATTTAAAGCTTGCCTTTACTTTAAGCTAAGTAAAACACATGCTAACTTTAATTTGCATTTTTATACAAATAGTTTGAGGTACAGAAATAGCATGATTTTGCATTGGCAAATTCTCTCTATACTCTTCTTTGATAATTTATTCTCTTGAAGGTATTTTTCAACTCTTACCATTTAATTTTTTTTAGAAGAGTAATTCTACCTTCCATACAAAAGACAGGCTTTCCATTTATAAGCCTGTTACCTAGAGGCACAATTAAAATGGAAACATTAAATAGAAATAAAACATAATTCTTCGGCTCTTTTCATCCACCAGCTGGCTCATTTCATAGACTCCCTCTTCAGTGAGTTCTAAATACATTAGTAGTTAGTGGATTACCTATTTGCATATCCTCCTTCAAAATAAAATTTAATTGTCCGAGTTCCAATTCAGGTAATCCTAAATGTTTTCATTTTATAAATAAAGCTTTTCTTGTGACTGTGAACCGGGACTTTAGACCAAATTTCCTAATCAATGTTTTCTCCAGATAGAACTTCCCATCTCCCAGTCTTTAAGAATTCCTTCACCAAGCCCTCCTGTTCTCTCTCTGGCAGTGAGCCCACCTCAAGATTTCAACCATCACTGGAAATTTCTCATTAGCATCTCAGAGAAGGCTTTGAATTGTTAGGAACAAACTTAAAATTAAAATGTCCCCTTTTTTGTACATAGGAAGAATAATACTGATTGCTTTTATATATTTTTATTATTAGGCACCTTGATGTGCTTCTGATGAGACTGCACTGCATTGATTTAAATATGTGGTGTTGTGATAGCTGGTTATGATTTTCTGATGTTTTTCTGCAACTCTAACCATATGTAATCTTGAATTAAATGAAAGTTAAGTACTAAAACATTTTGCCCAAAGGGAATTCGGATTCTCAATGTGCTTTTAATAACTGTTTGTAAAACATTTAGGAAAATCTATGGCAACACATTTTAGGGGAAAAAAATCAAATTACTATTGCCTTAAGATGTTATTCTAGTGTCTAAACTTTATGAAACATCCTGTGTGGCCCAATTGTTGAACTAATCCAGTCAGTAATACTTTAAAACATATTGTGTATATGGGCTCTAAATTTGATTTATATAATATTTTTTAGTAATACTTCTTTATGAAATTCCTTTAAAACTCACTGAAAATGTTATAAATAGTGCAAAAGACATCAAATATTTCTGGAAAATTGAAAATAGAGTCTAATTAGTTAGCATTAAAATTAATTAGTGGAGTCATATTAAAAATCATTAAATGAACACTTCTTTTATTTAAAAAAAAAGAATATCAAGGTCTCAACTCTTCTACAAAATCTAAAATAAAACATCATGGCATACCCAGGGCCTAAGGTAAACAAACACAATCTTCAGTGGATGTTGGGACAATGGGAGAGGGCTTTCTGGAAGGCTAAATCTGCCAGTTGGTTGTGTAAATGTTCTTCTGACGGTGCAATGTAAAAAGTGAACTCAAGTTGAAATGTGACCTGAATTTCCATTTTCTTCACAAAGAGAAATGGCTATGTAACTAATTTGGGAAAAATTCAAACCATAACCTTCAACGTACAGCTCAGAATCTGTGCTAAATGTGAATACTGGAATCACCTTTTATCCAGAAAGACAGTGTCCTTGAACCTAAGCAGGAGATAATGAGCCTTCTTTTTCTCACATTTGTAATCCCTTACCCAAAGCATCATTAGAATACAACCATCCCATAATACAGGTGTAGTCATTTATTTTGCTATTTACGCATGTCTTTATTTGCCTCTGTAGCCATTACAGAAACGTGTAAAATCTGTCATCCATATCTATCAAGAAACAAGTGAATTATGGTGATCTAAAACAGAATAGCAGCTAAAGGGCTTTAATTCTGAAAAGATCAGATTTTCTAAGTAACTGATATGTCAGAACCATCTCCAGCAATGATCTGACCAGAATTTTTATCCATCACCCATTAAATTATGACACTGTGTGACTTTATAAGCCCTGTCTGAAACAGCATCCTTATTAAAGGTTCATTTTAAAAATGATTGAAAGTATGGGCATTCTGTTTTGTATTATTTGGATGTTTTTTAACAACAAGAATATATCACCCTAGTGTAACTGGAGTTCCTTTACCTTTCAGTTATATGACACTTTCAAATGTCTGCCATGCCTAAGCATTGTTAATTGTGGAAGTTGAGCAGTGAACACATGTAGGTTCATTTGCTATTCTCTGTGACCTCATGGATTATGGATTGTTTGACAATATTCATAAGAAAATTTTTATAGAAAATATCATTTTTAGTTTAATATATGCAGTTCTAGGGAAATGTGTTCACTGCAATCTGTACAAGTTTATTACTTGATAGTACACAAGGTGTTAATGGCAATTCCATACTTAGTTTTAGAACCTAAAAGTTGTATGAAATGCTTCCTTTCATATGCTCTGTATGGAAGGGAAAATCAATAACACAATGATGAAAATAAACTCCAAATAAATTTTTTTATAAATATTGACATTTCTTTGACTTGAAGCAGGTGTCTAAAAAATGTACCCTGAGGCTGGTTGAATTACTACCCAAGACTTTAAAATCCCTTAAAATGGGCCACTCAGGGTACAATTGTCCTTTCAACCATTACCCAAAAATATCTAATCTGGCTGGATTTTTTAAGCACCCACTCTATCTATTAAGA
The DNA here is from genome assembly GCF_054392235.1 of Sus scrofa. Taxonomy (NCBI): domain Eukaryota; kingdom Metazoa; phylum Chordata; class Mammalia; order Artiodactyla; family Suidae; genus Sus; species Sus scrofa. The sequence goes on from NC_139395.1 coordinate 112,529,813, forward strand.
AGAAAAACTAACAATTCCTGAGTCTCCAATACGTAAGGACTGTGCTAAGTGTTTCACAATCGTTACCTCTTTTACTTCCTTTTTTTTGGGGGGGCCACACCTGCAGCATATGAAAGTTTCCAGGCTAGGGGTTGGCCTACACCACAGCCACAGCAACATGGGATCCGAGCTACCTCCGAGACCTACATCAATGCCAGATCCTTTAATCTACTGAGCAGGACCAGGGATCGAACCTGCATCCTCATGGATACTAGTCGAGTTCTGAACTCACTGAGCCACAACAGGAACGCCCCTCTTTTAATTCTCAAGAAACTATGGGGTAGGTTTTTTTATGTTCATTTTACAAAGGAGAAAACTGAGGTTAAAGGAGGATAAGAATGGAAGGTCCCAGAGCAAATCAGTGCCTGGGCTGGGATTGCCCTCAGGCAGTCTGGCTCCAGAACCAAAGCTCTGAGCCCAATCAAAAGAGGAAAAACAAGATAAAAATGAACCCCAATTGTACTTGGTAAAGTGAGGCCAGACAATCCTAATAAAATATGATGAAAATAAATAATTAGCAGATGTAAAATGCTCTGGAAAAAAATATTTTAAAGTACTTCTAGGTAGATCATCCCTTTGATCTTAATACTATCACAAGCAACAGTAAGCCCCTAAACTACAGCCTGGAAAGGCCAAGCTGGGAGCAGACTGTTCATGAATATTCATCCAGGACAGAGTCTGAATCCTTACCCTGATATCCTGAGTCCAAATCCAAATCTAATTCCAAAATTTCCCAGCTACCTCTAAAGTATGGCTTTCAGGATGTGCTTTTTTACTTCCTGTTATAATTATTTTGGCCTGTTACTTTCAATATCTTTATAACCTCAAGTATTAAATTTTGAAAAATCTATTTTGGGAACAAGAAAGAAGGCCCTCAGCCATTTTTGCATTTCCAAAGTCATCTGAGGCTCTGGCCTAGGGTGGGACTAGAACAAGGATATTGCTCAGGAAGCGATTCTAATGGGCATGCAGAGTGCGGAAGTCCTACTCCCAGAGGACACCCACCCTACAAAGCTGATATGATAAGTTAGGTCTGGCACCATGCAGAACCCAGAGAAACTCAGCTTCACAGGCACAACCTCAGGCCATGAGGGCAAAACACTCGGGAGAAAAACAGGAGAGAACACAAGCATAAGTAAATCTGCCCTCTTAACCAAAGGAATACAAGAACTCTACACTGTGAAGGGTGTGAAGGAGATGGTGAGCACTTCTAGGTGCCTGGAGGGAAATGCTCAAGGTGTGACTATCATGTCATTAAACTCTGATTGTTGAGCTAATTCTAAACAAATATACTTTGTGGTCCTAAAAGCTGTTTGTTCTACTCTATGACACAGGAAACCAGAGCTTTTGCTAGGAACACATAAACATCTCTGAAGGATGGATTGCCAAGGGGATTAATCTTTGAATCTACGTCAGCATTATTTCTTGACTATTTGCAAATAATTGATCAGCATTAAGATTGATACAAATGAATATATTTGCAGTACTAGCCCACGCAGCTAAAGGCACAAGTTGAGAAGAAAAGTAAGAGAGTAAAAAGGAAGTGGACATTTAAAAGAGAGAAAGTAGGGAATTACCACTGTGGCTTAGCAGGTAACGAACCCAACTAGTACCCATGAGGACGTGGGTTCAATTCCTGGCCTCATTCAGTGAGTTAAGGATCTGGCACTGCCATGAGCTGTGTGGTATATGTTGCAGACACATCTCAGATCTGGCATTGCTGTGGCTGTGGCGTAGGCCGGCAGCTGCATCTCCAATTCGACCCCTAGCCTGGGAACTTCCATATGCCACAGTTGTGGCCCTGAAAAGCAAACAAAATAAAAATAAAAATAAAATAATAAAAAGGAGGAAGTACCTTTACACCCATTAGGTAGTCTATAATCAAATTTTGGTAAGGATACAGAAAAATTGAAACCCCTATATATATCGCTTGTGGAAATGTGAAATAGCAGAGCCACTTTGGAAAACTGTTTGATGGTTTTTTTTAAAAGTTAAATATACAGTGACTATACAACCCTACAATTCCACTCCTAGGTATATATGCAAAGAAATGAAAACATTTGTCAACACAAAACTGAGAAGCAAATATTCATAGCAGAACTATTCATAAGCACCAAAAAGTAGAAGCAATCCAAATATCCAGTACCTGGAAAATGGTAAACAAAATGTATGCTATGGACCAAATGTTTGTGTTCCCCTAAAACTCATGTGTTGAAATCAAATCACCAGTGTGGTGGTGTTTGGGGTGGGGCCTTTGGAAGGTGATTAGGTCATAAGGGTAGAGCCCTCATGAATGGAATTAGCACCCTTATAAAAGAGACCCCACAGAGATCCCTCTCTCCTTCTGAGTGTGAGGATGTGGCAAAAAGACAGCCATCTATGAATAAGAAAGTGAGCCCTTACCAGGTACCAAATCTGCCAGCACCTTGATCTTGGACTTCCTAGCCTTCTGGAATAAATTTCTGTTGTTTATAAGCCACCCAGTCTGTGGTGCTTTGTTAAAGCAGCCCTAACAGACTAAAGCAATTTATTACATTCATATAATGGAATACTACTAGGCAACATAAAGGAATAAACAAGTGATACACATATGTGGATGACTCTCAAAAGCATTATGTCAAGTGAAAGAAGCCAGACACAAAAAACAACATACAGTTTAATCCCATTCACATGAAATTTCTAGAAAAGGTAAAGCTGTGGAGACAGAAAGCAGATCAGTGGTTTCAGGAGTGGGAGCAGGAATTGACTGTAGACAAACACAAGAGAATTTTTTTGAAGTGAAAGAAGTATTTCAAACTTGGATTGCAATGATGGTTCCACAATTACAGAAATTTACTAAAAATCATTGAATTATCCATTTATAATGCGTGAATTGTACAGTACATAAACTATACCTCAATAAAGCTGCTAGAAAGAAAGAGAGAGGGAGGGAGGGAGGGAGAAAAGAGGGGAGAAAAGAGAAAAAGCATAGGAAGTATGAAGAGGGTAAGAGTGTTCATGGAATAGGAAAAAAGAAAGACATGCACAAATTCATGAAGAAGCCCTATCACCACAAACTGGATGCAGGCATAGTATGTCCTTGTTTTCCACGTTTTATCCTTTGTGGCAATATTTTAGACTCAAATTGCACACTACCAGAGTTTACAAATTTTTAGAAATATTTGGTATGAAGAGCATGATTTCAAACGCTCTAACAGCTCGAAAATAGGTGCAATAGAACACCATCTGTATATATATCATTTACTGCTTATTTGTATGATGCATTTACCTGATAATTTGGTTTCTTAAGTCATATACTTAATATTGTTTTTGCACCAAATGAATCATATCAATGTTTTACACTGTTTTCAGTAGCTTGCAGTACCTGTGGAGTTAAGTTGAATTGCTGTGTCTTGTTATTGCTGAGTACCATTTCTTATGACTTGAATATCTCCCTTTCCAATCACTTTTTGTATCAGTTTCCCCTGGTGCTCAAATATCCTCTCCTTTCCTTTGTCAATGGAAAAAAAATTAAAAAGATGGAGAGACTATATAATAATAGAGAATTTACTCTGTGTTAAGAAACAAAACTTTTCCTTCTTCTATTCATGAAAGTGAAGACAACAGCAGCCCCATCAAAGAAAGTTTGGAGAAATACAGTTTATTCCCATTGCCTTACTCTTCCTTTGGTTGGGTCTCCAGTAGCTCACCTGCCATGTTCTTGCTGGGCAGACTAGCCTATGAATCATCTCCCTCCAGGATTCTATGCTTTGTATTTCTTGCAAGGTACATTGTATTGTTGCCAGTTGCTGTGCAACACGGAAAACATGATGCTTTAACTTTTTCACCCAAGCCCTCATATAATTCTTCCTCCACTTAAAAATATATCTAAGCTAGACTAAAGAATATTTTAAGCATATAAATATTTTTATTTTTTATTGCAATATAGTTGATTTATGAAATCATGTTAGTTTGATGTGTGCAGCAAAGTGATTCAGCTATTTTTTCCCCAGGTTAAATTCTTTAAAATATGGGACATAAAAATATTGCCTCTTTAATAATAGTAAATAATAAAACCTCTCAATTGTCTCTATGAATTTTTTAAATAAAATTATCTTGCTCTAAAAAAGTTATTACAAGATAATGACTGGGAGGGTGATAAATTAGGAGTATGAGATTAAAAAGTACCCTTTATATCAAATAGATAAACAAAAAGAATTGGCCTATAGTCCAAGGAACTATATTCAATAACTTGTTACTTATCCACCTTATACATGGTTGTACCTCTTAATCCCATACTCCTAACATGCCCCTCCCTCCTACCCTCTCCCCATTGGTAACCACTAGTTTCTTTTAAATTGAAGAGTATCTAGGTGACTGACATTTGGTACCAGTCATGTTGGAAAATTTGTCATTTGCTGAAAGTATAACACTATGTTCTCTGTGCCATTGACCTAAGGACTTTTACAGAGGGATGAATTGGAAATGCAATTTTTTTTTTAAGGAGAATAGGGGAGTAAACAGTTATCTCAAAAGTCTTTCAACAACAAGACTAGGAAGTCTTTGGATTGTCTGCCTACATTCCAGTGCGTACCCATCTTGCATTCTGTGGGGATTGCATCCATGCTGTGTTTCTGCTCATTCAGTGCATGCTTGGTGCTGATAGGACAGGGCCCTCAACATCAGCATTATTGACATTTTAGGTCAGATTGTTCTTTGCTGTGTTGGATGTTTAGCAGCATCCCTGGTCACTACCCAGCAGATGTCAGCAGTCACTCTCTCTCCCCCAACCTACATTTGTGAATTGTGACAACCAAAACTGTTAATATCCCTCATGGGACAAAGTCACCTCCAGTTGAAAAACTGCTAGAGGGTATCCCCAGTCTTACCAGTGGACCCCAAAACACTGCAATCACGGCTAAACTGTGGGTATAGAGGACCCAGCCAGTGCATCCCAGGGTCTCTATAGAAAGGTATGAGCCCAGATTCAAACTTCTAATAAAATCTAGGAGTTCCCGCCGAGGCGCAGTGGTTAACGAATCCGACTGGGAACCATGAGGTCGAGGGTTCGATCCCTGCCCTTGCTCAGTCGGTTAACGATCCGGCATTGCCGTGGGCTGTGGTGTAGGTTGCAGACGCGGCTCGGATCCCACGTTGCTGTGGCTCTGGCGTAGGCCGGTGGCTAAGCTCCGATTCGACCCCTAGCCTGGGAACCTCCATATGCCGCGGGAGCGGCCCAAAGAAATAGCAAAAAGACCAAAAAAAAAAAAAAAAAAAATCTAAAAGTATTTAAACACCCTGGGGAAGGATAGGGTATCAAATCCTACAGCAGTTGCCAAATTATCATTCCTTCCTTATGAACATATCTGAAAAACTGCAATTTGGCTATTGTTGGGTCTCTAAATTATCAAGCAGCAAAGGTACAAACATCCACCGTGGTGACTTAAAAAAGAAACACGAACCACAATTTAGCAACTGACAAATAAATGTTCCAAACTATTCAATATACCTATTACTAGATTTTGCTAATCTGGCAGAGTTATTTTTTTAAGAGAAGTCTGATCAAGAGTTATAAATGGTTAAAAAAATAATTAAAGGACTTGACAAAAGAAACACGTGAAACCAAGCAGCTTAGCAGACAAATGAAAGCCTCTCTCTCATGGGAGAAAATTGGCTTTTGTTTCACTCACCCAAGCCTAATATACAGACATTTAAGAAAATCTGTCCCCAAATGGCCATTTCTTTCCTCATGACAAAGATCCTAAATATTTTTATTTGTGGGGGAAAAAAATACCCCACTAACAAAAAACAGTTGTAGACATTTTGTGTTCTTTTTAGAAAAAATAACCGAAGACACAAAGTCTAATTCACTGCAGCTGAAATTTCATTTACTAACTAACCACAGTAATGAGCAGCTGCCCAGGGACTTCTAATTAGAGTCACTGTATTTCTGTCACTGACATTAATTTCCTTACTTCAGCTTCTAGAGAAAGTTTGATGTTCTTTGGATTTCTTAAATAGCTAAAATTTAAGGATTTCAACAATTTTTAACTGCTGAAGTTTGATGGCAAAATATTTCTGAATTGAAAAAGCACAACATTGACATTCCTATACATGTTAATACTCATTTTATCAAGATAGCTGGTAAGCTTGTATTTAAAACTGTTTGTCAATATACTATTTTTTGCTCTTTATGTGTACTTAAGGGTTAGGTCCAAAGATTAAGTTAACACGGTCACCAAATCATTTCCTCCAAATCAAAATTACATTCAAAAGACTTTCAGAATATCAGCTTCCAACTAGTTTTCTACTTACTAATTCCACAATTGAAAACAAAATGTTGTTTTGCTACCATTTTATTATAATTATATTATACTGAACTTCCTCAGCATGAAATTGAAAGGCGTACTTTTCAAATGACTCTTCTGTGCATCTTCTATTACATGATTGAACAAATAAACACAATGCGAGCACCACCTAGTTTATAAACACCAGATTTACAAAGCACTCATCCTTTTAAATGGCCACAGCTGCCCTAACCCAAACCCAAGCCACGTGCCATCCCCACTCTGGAAGCCATTGTAGAAAAACTCAGAACTTTCAGAAAGAACATGGAATCCCAAATCACAGGCATGAAGAGATGACCCCGCCCAGAACCTATGTGGTGTCCATTCCCTTCTCGAAAGTAGCTTGCACTCTACAAGTCAGAAGTTCTGTATATCTCTTTATCACAGTGTCTAATATTCTTCAAACTACAAATCTCTTTGAATTAACAAGCTTCTTTAAAATGCAAATGACTCCCAAAGAGGTAATTATGTTCTTTAATTAATTAAGGCAGATTGCATTGCTCTTAATACCTAACTAACGTTAACCAGAATGAAGGATTACCAGGCAGTAGCAGCAGCTGAGCTGCTGTCCTGATGGCCATGATAGTGGCAGCAACAAACATGGACTCTGTGCCGGGCTCTATGCTAAGACCTCTATGTGGATCTCCTCATTTCACCCTCTCAAAATCCCTGGTGAAGAATTTCAGAGAGGCAAAGTAGGGTCATGGTCTCTGAACGAGCAACATCCACATCACCTGGGAATCTGTTACAAGTGTAAGTCTTCAAGGCCCCACCACAGACCTACTGAATCAGAAGCTCTGGGGATGAGCCCAGAAGTCTTCATTTTAACAAACCCTCCAGGTGATTCTGATGCATGATAAAGTTTGAGAATCACCAGGGGTACAGGTTTGTAGAAAAAGGCCATATGAAATCACAAGTGCACACATTCACACACGCAAACTCACACTAAGTTTCCAACTTATGTCTAAAAGAATAGAGTCTAAGCAGATGATTGGTTCCACAGAGCAAGGTCAGACTACACATCCCATAATTTGCTTCCCAAGACCCAAAAATCCCCAACAGCAATTAACAATGTCTGTGCAAGTCAGATCCAAGGAGTTAACTTCATGCTGTACCAGAGTCTACTCTTTCAAAGGAATTCAAACAACCTCTTTTATTAAGGAAAATGGCGGGTGATGGCTAGATCTTGGGATAAACCACATTCTCAAACAAGAAGGAAAAGCCAAGTCAGCTCTCACAGACTGACTTGTGATTCTCTGTCCCTAGCTGGGTAGAGTCCCAGAAAGCTAGTATCACCACAGGAGTCCTAGTAGAATCCCTGTTTCACAGGTGCATAAACTCAACTCAGAGAAGTTAACCAAGTAGCCTAATAGCACAGACAGGAAATTACAAAATCTAGACAGAGAAACTCAAAGTCAACACCAAAATCCAAACTCTAAACATCTTATGATGGAGGAGAAAGGATAAGTAGGTAACTGGGGAGCATGAAGCATTTCATAGGGAGAGCAGGTAATTGCCACAGCAATTATTTTAGGACAGAATAAGAAGTATACCTAGCAAGAGTGAGGGTGGGATAGAACAAATCATCTGGTTCAAAACTCATTAGGGTCACTCTCGTGACTCATCTTTTTCCTTCTTTCACTGTATGACTCTGCTCTTCAGCCCTGTCCTACTGGTATGAGATTTCAAGTAAAAGTGAATCTCAGCGCTTTAGAGGAGTAGGTAGAAATGAGAATCAGTATTTAAAATGCATCTAGGAAAAATGTTCTCTGAGTTACCACTGAACAACTGAAACACAAAGCTTTCCAAATATTCCATTCTTAAAGTATGAACATTTAATCAGTCATTAATCTTCTTTTACATTTAGATAGTATTTATGCTGGCCCTTCTCATAGTCTTGAACTGGTTCTCCCCAAGCTGACCTTACCGGTAGACTCCACATTGCTCTGTATTCTGGGAGACTGACCCCTGCGCTCCCTGGCCCTCTGGCTTCTGGTTGGGTTTAGTGAATGAGAGGCCAAGGCAGAAGATCAAAGAATGGGAGGAATCTGAATATTTATTCTCTCCCATCCTCTCTGCTGTGCCAGCTTGACAGGAGCTGCCTTCCCATGGTTATAGCTCTCATGGAGGTTTGGTGACAACTCCCTCTTCTTCTGACTTGGGGTGCTAACAGCTCTCCCTGTTCCCAGTTCCTGGGTACTGCACCATCTCCTGGTGATTACCTACATCCTGCCCACCTAGGGCAGGACCACCAAGTAGCTGGATGGAACCACCAAGTAGTTCCATCATTGAACTGTTTCCAGAGTGAGCTGTTAGCTGCTAAGACCCTGAGTAACGCGGACCACAACCATTGATTCATAGCCCTAATATTTTCTATCAGATCCCTATATGCTTTTTTTAAAAATGAATCTTCTTTCAATACACCAGCTTACATCAATATGCTTCCAAAGGCAAGTCATATCACTCCATAAAGATCATGTGAGCAATTAATGTAAAACACCTTGTATAGTAAGTGTTCAATAAATGGCAAATGGCATTATTATCACCACCATTGCTGCTACAGGTAATTAATATTTATTGCTGGAACTATACTCAAGGGATATAATTTAGAAGACGACGGATTTTGAATGAACAAAGATAAACTTTTTAATCATTACAAGGTCCAGCAATGAAATTGCTAGCATTATTAACAGAATTTATTAAGTACTTTCATGTCTGTGTTCTCATATCATTTTCACAACAACCCTATGAGGCAGATGATCTCTCGGCTTTTGTTCAGATGTGGAAACTGAGATTTAGAGGGTTTATTAGGACTTACCCAAAAGGAGAGCTATTGAATGTTGGAGCCAGCATTGAAATCTTGCTGTAGGGCCAGGTTTACATACACTATCCATCTGGAAGTCACAGGGGGCAGCTGATGAAGGAGCAGTGTGGGAAGAGAAACGAGGGATGGCATTCATTCCCTCTGCCTCAATCTGCCCACCTGAGCCCCAGTTAGATGTACTCAGGTTTGCCATGTTGTAAAATCTTGCTGTGACAAGAAAAGGGAAAATAAAATGGATGTAGGTTAGTGCTTCAATAGATCATCAAGTCTGTGATGACTCAGGCTAAGAAGGAATGAAGGCACTGAGGTGAATGTATATGATAAAGTCATGATGAAATACATACTTCTTAAATATTTGGCCAATGCTGAGAGCCACCTGGGAGAGAATGAGTAATCCATGGCAAACAACCCAGCAGAGTGGAAAGTGAGGGAGTACATAAAACAGCAGTAAGTCATGGCCTCTTTTCATCTTAAATCTTTCTACACAACAGTGGAAAAGAGCTTCATGGGTAATGATGCAAAATTGATCCTCTGTATCTGCATTTCTAAATGTTATCAAGAGTCTCAGAAATTATGGTGCATATCATGAAATTTATGTTAGGCAAAATGAAGAAGGGCAATAGCCTTAGTAAACACAGTATTAGTGGGGGAAAAAAAACTTGGTGCTCAGCCTAACATTTGATTTTGTTAACATAAATAATATATTAACAAGTGAACAAGTTGGATTTGATCCAAACCACTCTAAGTGCTTTGCTAAAACTTACCAATGGTATTTACTTCTATAAATAACAGCCATAATTGTAATAGTTTTCTAGATATATCAGTTCATATCTTATGACAAATACCCCTTCAAAGATCTTTATCATTACAAGCATTTTAGAGGAAACTTTGAATTAGATGGTTTTGGAGTGGTGTCTGACCACCCCTCATGTGGGACGAAAGATTTCAGAGTTTAGACCTGAGCTGGGTCTTGAAGGATGCATAGGATTAAGGCAGGTAGATAAGAGAGGGATAAGATCTTGCAGATTAGACGTGGAGAAATGCTGATGATGGGGTCTTAATGTAGAAATGGTGATTGAAAGCCAGAGTTCTCATTAATTAATAGACTCAGAAGGTGAGAAATTCCAGCCTTTTCTTCTTCCCAGGGTGAATTCATCTCTAGGGGTCACTCAGATGCCAAAGAGCATTTTCTTCTGATTGGTGGAGAGACTGAGACAGAAGAGAGAGGCCACTGGAAATCTGAAAGGATGTGAGCTTGCTGGCAGAGGAACTGGCCCTAGTGCCAGCTTCCTGCCCCTTCCTGACTGAGTGACCATAGGTAATCCCGTTAGTCACGTTCCAAATGGACTGTGAAATGGAACTAATCCTAAAGTTGTTTTGAAGATTAACTACAATTACATATCTGAGTATAATTTATGAAGGTCAAAATATTATGTGAATGTTAGTTGTTATTCCACGTGGGTGGAAAGGGACATTCTATTTCTTGGGAAACTCTTTCAATGCTAGGAAAATGACTAGAGAAGTATCTTAAACTTGAGATGAACAGGACAAAATGATTAATGTAGCCAGAAACTGCAGAGAGAATAACATTAGCAATGACTGCTATTTATTATGCACCTAGTATAAGCTATTCATTTTATACTCCTAAAATATGAATCTAGTCCCACAAGGTACTTATCATGCTCATTTTCCAGAAAAGAAAACAAACTAATAGGGGTCACTTGACTCTCCAAAGGGCACGTGTAGAAAGTAGCAGCTAAGATTTGAACCCAGGGATGTTTGACTCAAATAGAGCATATCCTTTAAATTTAGCGTAAAATCCAATGCACAGAAGAAACAAATCTCCCAAGAATCCTGTATTTTTATTAGTTGTCCTCTAGACATTTAGAATATAATAATAACTATGCCCACAATATAATGAGGACAGGAATAAACCATAATGGAAATGAATACATATATGTATGTATAACTGAATCACTTTGTTGTACACCAGAAACATGACACCCTAAATCAACTATACTTTAAGTTTTATAAATATGTATGTGTGTGTGTGTGTGTGTGTGTGTGTGTGTGTGTGTGTGTTTTACAAAACCTACAAAACTAGGAGTTCCTGTCGTGGCTCAGTGGTTAACTAACCCGATAAGGAACCATGAGGTTGGGGGTTCAATCCCTGGCCTTGCTCAGTGGGTTAAGGATCCGGCATTGCCGTGAGCTGTTGTGTAGGTCGCAGATGCGGCTCGGATCCCGTGTTGCTGTGGCTCTGGCATAGGCCGGCAGCAACAGCTCCGATTAGACTCCTAGCCTGGGAACCTCCATATGCCACGGGAGTGGCCCCAGAAAAGGCAAAAAGACCAAAAAAAAAAAATCTACAAAACTTAAGAAACTTACTAAAGGACCCTGAACTACTAGGCAGAGATGTCAGGATTTAAAACAAGCTTGTCTTACTCTGAATGCTGTGTTTCTTCTTCTACCCCACATTGTCTCCCTTGACGCCTCTACCAAACCTTTTCATGTTTGGATAGATGCATGCAAGTTAGAGGCAGACTAAGACATCCAGCAGCCTCTTGCAGAATCCACACTGCTCCGGTCTCCATCACTAGCATTTCTCTTATCCAATCATCAGTATTTCTAATCTCAAAGGTCTTCTCCCTCTCTGTTGCACCTATCCTTCAAGCTCAGGTTTCACTTCTCCAGGAAGCCTACTTTACCCACTCTCAGCCAAATACCTTTTGTCCTTGACCTACTAAATCATTCTTAGCTGTGCACATATACTTTAACACATACAATAGGACATAGTCTTTTTTACTTATTACATGATGAAGTAGCATAGTTCAGTGGAGTTCTAGCCTGAGTTGACCACTAACTAGAATTGTGACCTCAAGTAACTCACTATAACCTCTCTGAGCTTCAGTTTTCTCACCTTCAAGTAAGTAATCTCTAAAGTTCTAAAAATGCTGTTTTCGTGGCCATAGATCTTTACTCCTTAAGAAAAATGTAAGTTTCTCATATTTTTGTTTTTCTATATAACATCAGATAGAAATCACTGCATAAATACTTGTCAGTAGTTTCAAACGATGATCAAATAAACAAAATAAATAATAACATCCAATAGCAAAGGGGTATGTGAGAGACCTAATGTAAACACTGTAGTTCTAAATAGGCAATCAGCAAAACAGAATGAAATTATTTTATCTGCAATGAAAAATAAACTGAAAATTATTCAGTTATCATAAATAACTCCCCCACAAAATCAACCATTTTCAATTGATAATGCAAAAAAGAACCACTGACATAGATTTCATAGGAAAAAAGATATACATATATTTGGGTCATATGCTTATTACCCAAATGTACACATTATCTCTCAAAAGAGAACACGCCTTTGTGATTTGTAGTGAAAGAAAGCCAAGTTGTTCAAAAAAGTGCCAGGGGTTTTTCACTTTTAACATTCAACCAATGCCAAGGGGGAGAGGGAGGGAGTGCGGTGGATGGGGAGCTTGGGGTTAACAGATGCAAACTATTGCCTTTGGAATGGATTAGCAATGAGATCCTGCTGTGTAGCACTGGGAACTATGTCTAGTCACTTACGATGGAGCATGAGAACGTGAGAAAAAAGAATGTACACATGTATGTATAACTGGGTCACCACGCTGTACAGTAGAAAAAAATTAAGTATTGGGGAAATAAAAAATAAATAAATAATAAAAATGCATTCCATTGTCAGATTAAAAAAACTGAGGCAATACATCAACATATAAATTTTTTGTCTAGCTGGACTCTATGTCATTGTCTTCACAGTGAAAGATGATTGAAATTGTCTAAAAAGGAATTATAGATGTACACTTTAAAACTTGTACAACGATCCCCTAGCCCAGGAACCTCCATATGTGGTGGGTGTGGCCCTAAAAAGACAAAAAAAGACAAAAAATAAAAATAAAATTTGCAGTGTTATATGTCAATTACATCTCAATTTAAAAATTTTTTAAGAATGTAAGAATGTACAGGTAATCAGGATCCAAGTCTTTTTGTGAATCAAGTTTATGTCAATCTGCTACACAGCCCAAGAAAACTAACACCAAGAAGTTCCCATGTGCCCCAGCAGGTTAAGGACCTGGCACTGCCACAGCTATGGTGCAGGTCGCAACTTCAGTACAGATTCATTTCCTGGTCCAAGAACTTCCATATACTGTGGGGGAGTGAAAGAAAGGAAGAAGGAGGAAGAAAGGAAGGGAAAAAGATGTGCATTTCCACGCTAAGATCAAGGTGATGGCAGGACTACATTCCTTTCTGGAATCTTTAAGAAAGAATCCCTTTCCTTGCTCTTTCAGGTCATGGACAGAATTCAGTTCCTCCCAGTCATAGGACTGAGTTCCCCGTTTCCAGCTTCTACAGGCCACCCACATTCCTTGGTTTGTGGCCAGCATCCTCCATCTTCTAAGCCAACAATTATGGGTCAAGCCCTTCTCATACTTCACATGTCTCCTGCATTTTCTTCTGTCCTCAGATATTTCAAAGCCACCATCTGCCCTCCTCTTCCACTTTCAGGGACACTTTAATCTAGGGTACTCTCCCTATTTTCAGGGAGAATGGTTACCTTAATTCCATCTGCAAATTTCCTTTTTTATGTAACATATCACGTTTTAGGGATTCAGACCTGGACATTTAACTGGGAGCAAAGGGAAGTACATTATTCTGCTTATCACACTGGAGCTCACAGAGCTTATGTGACAAAGCTAGCAAGTGGCAGAGCTGGCCTAAAATAAAGGCCCTCTGACTTTTTTCTTCTGTGCTCTTTTCACCACATTTCTGTTGCACAGTGATGTAACAGCCTAACTAAACAAACTGTTTGTATGATCCCTTTAGGGACATTCTGGCCAACCTGATCATTCTGAGTCAATTTGTATTCTACATATGTGGTACGTTAGTTAAGTTTCTTGACCATGGAAAAGGGGCCTTCTGTAGGCGATGTCCTGTGTGTCCCAGCAGTGCTCTTGCCACTCATTGCAGAGCTATATGTTCTAGAGCTTCCCCTTAAGAGGGCTGTGTGGGTCCCTATGCTGTGGCGGCTATGTGGGTGATCTGGTAAGTTTGGTTGGCCCCTAGGCTAGTTGGGGTGTCCCAAAGTTTGTGCTGGCCTGCTAGTGGGCTGAGGGCGCAGCTGGTTCCTGGGCAGGGTCTGGCCTGTATTGTGGGATCTTAATTTTCTTCTTCTTGGTGCTGGCCTTCTGGTAAGTAGGACGGTTGTGGGAGGTGGGGAGGGTTCTGGCCCTCTAGTGGGAAGGACTGTATCTAGGGGCACGTCTAGAGGCAGCTGTGAGCTCTTCAGGCAGCCTGGGTACTGATGGTTGTGGCCGTATTCCCATGCAGTTAGTTGTTCAATCTGAGGAGTCCAGCACTGGGGTCTACAGGCTGTTGGATGGGGCCAGGTCCTGGTGCTGCTGAACTAGAGGGAGGATTCCCAGGCCCCAGCACTAGCTCCCACGCAGCAGTAGAACCGGCTCCCAAATATGGCTGCCGCCCATGTCTGCATCCCTAGGTGAAAGGCAGCTGCTTTACTCCCTCCCACTCTACAGGTGACTTTTCAAGACCAGCAGATAGATCTAATCAAATTACTTATCAAGTTATTGCTTTTGCCTGGTCCTGGTATGCATGAGGTTTTGTGCACCTTTAAGAATGAAGTCTCTCCTTCCTTGAGGCCTGAGGGGCTCCAGCAATCAAGCTCTGCTGGCCTTCAAAGCTGAATGCTTTGGGGTTCGCCTCCCAGGGTAGGAACCACGGCCCGAGGGACCTGACATGGGGCTCAGAACTCTCCTGTGCAAGAACCTCTACACTATATCCTCCAGTTTGTGGGTCACCCACAAGGAGAGAAGGGGTAATGGGATTTGAATATATCACGAGTCCGCCCCCCTACCTGTCTCATTGTGGTTCCTTCTTTAGGTATTTAGTTATAGGAGATCGTTTCTGGTAGGTTCCAGGTTTTTTCCATGATGGTTGTTCTGCAGACAGTTGTGATTTTGGTGTGCTCATGAGAGGAGCTGAGCTGAGGGTCTTAGGGCTCCGTCTTAGGTGCTCTGAACCTCTATGGTGGCCAACGTGGGACTAAGAGCTGCAGAGACCCCAGTGCTTAACGGAAAGCAGCAGAAACACAAGAGCTCCAAGATCGGAACGGAGCTGATCCCCACCCTTTACATTCTCTCCCTGCGCATGCGCTGTGTGGAGGGGGTGGAGACCTTCTCTACGTCTGGAATCATAGAATGTTATAGCTTGAAGGCACCTCTTAGTCCAGCTCCATCATTTCACAGACAAAGAAGAGGCCTAGAGTTCCCCTGTGGTGCCAGCAGGCTAATGATCAGGCATTGTCACTGCAATGGCTCGAGTCATTGCTGTGGCACGGGTTCAGTCCCTGGCCCTGGAATTTCCACATGCCATGGGTACAGCCAAAAAGAAAAGAAAAGAAGGCCTGAGGAAACTAAGATCCCACCCTTAGTTCCTAAAACACCCAGAACTATAACTCAGCCTCCTCTGTCAGCTCCTGTGATTTGGCCATTACAAAATTCTTCCAGTTAAATATACATACTCACTAGATGCATCAATTACTCCAATTAACCTTATAATACTCAACTATTAACAGCCATTCAAAACTCTGCCCAGAGAGTTCCCACTGTGGCTCAGCCATAATGAACCTTACTCGTATCCATGAGGACGCCAGTTCAATACTTGGCCTCTGCTCAGTTGATCAAAGGATCCCGCGGTGCCGTGAGCTGTGGTGTAGGTCATAGACGCAACTCAGAACCTGTGCTGTTGTGGCTGTAATGTAGGCCGGCAGCTGAAGCTCCAATTCAACTCCTAGCCTGGGAATTTCCATACGCCACGAGTGCCGCCCTAAAAAAAAAAAAAAAAAAAAAAGCCCATAAAACTTAATTATCCCTTACTGTCAACAGCTTCTACTACCTATGCCTTTGTAACTTCTTCCCATTTACATTTTAGGGCTTACTTTTTCTTATATCTAAGCCTGCCTAGAAACACAGATTTTCACATAGATTCCGTCCCACAAAAGGATTAAAGAGACATACACTCTATTTCTTTTCTGTGTGCTGATCGATTTCTGTTAAATCCCACCCAGAGCAAGATTTCCTTTTATGATTCCTCTAAATGACATCTCAAGTTACTAATAACAAGCCAGAGAGAAAGAGAGACTCTTCACACTACTGCTCCACACTCCACCCTCAGTCAGTCCTATGGACCCTATAGGCTCTAAGACAGAGAGTCATGGGAATGGCTTAATTGAAGCGACTACATTTAGACCTGTCCTACTAGACCTGCCCTACAGTGCAGTCCACTCCAGTCACCTGCACTCACAGAACAGAGCAGTGTGGAACCCAAATACCACTTCTAATGGAATTCTTATGATATTTCACAATATATTAGCCTTAATGAGATTTTCTCTAGGCTGATAATAAAAATCCATGCTTACCAAATAGATGGCCCTGGTGGCTGCCCAGTCTCCCATCCTTGATCTGTTCAGCCACAGCCCTACCCATGACACCCCAGTTGTGAGCCTCTAAATATCAGGGAAATTTTATTTATAATTAGTTGTCCTCATTTTTTTGTTTTGTTTTGTTTTTCTCTTCTTCCTCAAAGGAACAGACATCTCTCTGTTCAAAGTTAATACTTCCACTTGTAAACTCACTTACTGCCTTTCCATTTCCCCTTTCTATGAATTTTACTTTTTCCATTAACTTCTACCTTGCCCCTGAGCCCTCTCTTTTGCCTTAAAACCTGTTCAATTCTCCCTAAATAAATAAATAAATCCCTTCTTTCCTTCCTTCCTTGTGTTAACAAGTTTCCAAGAAATAAATGGCAATCCCTTCTTTGTTCTTGCACTCACCTCTAATTCTTTATAATTCAGCTTCTGTCTTCAGCTATTTTATCAACATTTCACACATAGACATCAAAAATTACCTCATAATCACCAAATGCAATATTCTTTATCCATTTTTTCACCCTTCACTCCTTTGCCCCACCTCCACACCTAAGCAGTTACCAATTCCTATGCATTCTCTCTTCAAAGTCTCTAATGCTTAGTTCCTCCTTCCTGCTTCTACTACAACTGTCCTACAACCAGTCAAATATACACCACTCTCTCCAACCTGGAGTTTCTTTCCTATTTCTAACTATTGAAATGCGATCCCATGCTTCAAAACCTTCCAAGAACGCCCACAGAATGAAGGTCAGGGCTCTGTCTTCCACAACCTTGAATTCTCCACATACACCTATTACAACTTCCGTAAATGCCTCATGCATAAGGCATTTAATCAAGGTCTGGAGACTGACTTGTATAAGGGGAGGTCTCCTTGGAAATACTGTTCTCAGCAAGGAAAAGCTGTCCTGGGATGAGAAATCTGTTGTGGGACAGCCTTACAGTGGATAACCCACCTGCAGATTGTTAAGAATCATGTGGATTCCAGCATCTGCCTAGTTTATTGCCCTCATGCCCAGAACATTCTTTCACTCCAATACATAGCTGAGTTTGAAGAATAGTTCTGAGTTTTGAATACTCCAAAAGATTTCCAAATAACACAAAAGGTAGGTTTTTGGTTAATGTTACATCTTAAAAGCTGAAGACATTACTAACTAGCCCAGCACAGCACCACAGACAGCTAGAATAAATACAATTAAGCATTGGTTACAAAATGAGAAGAAACTCCATAAGAGTCAGATTGTTTCTGTATACTATTTCTGTTTAGTCCATTGATTTGCCTCATGACTATTCTGTAAAGTAAGTGGAACCGAAGTGACAAAAACATAGGAATTTGCAATTCTTCTATATAAACAAGTTTATACAATCTAGCTTTGCAAGCCTAAGGATAGTCTGATAAAAAAAAAAAAAATGAGGTGGTCCTTAACTGAAAACATGTTTTTGTTATTGAGGGCTTTATGTTTTGGCAATGAATTATTCAATGCCCAAAATAACATAATGAAAAAAAGGTGAATTTTTTTAAAGACGGCTACATTCTGCATATCCTCTAACCATGTCCCTATAGCTATCATGTAACTCTGTAAAGCACAAAGTTACTAGGAAACACCATCATAATATCCCTTTGCAATCATAATTCTATTCTGAAAAGTGGCTTAAAGCCTTTCGAATAATAATCTATAGACATTTAAACAAATAAAAATTATTCTTCAAAAGCCACAATTAGAATTATTCATTTTGTTAACACCAAAACCCTTAAGCATAAGAAAAATCAGAGGAGACCTGGAAAAATTTAAATTAGGTAGTGGGACTAAAAGAAATTAAATATATGCTGCTCCTCCCCATTTCCCTTATATTGGGCCATCTTAGGCAATCGGCTTAGGAAACTAACTGTATCTGAGTTCTATTATGCTCATTACAGAACAAAGAGTAGGAAAGAAAACTTTTTCTAAAAAAAAGAAAGAGGATTAAAAAATGGCATACGTATTGATAAGTTCTGAAAATGGAGTATATACAGAGCTATCTGGATGTTTCAAGTTGGCAAAAAGGTGTGAGATTCAAGGCTTAGCACCAAGGCCCAAGTCATTAGTGTCACCCACTGTGAAGATCATTCATGAGCTGCAATATTCTGGCACCTCCTCAATCACACACACAAAGCACTTTGGAGTCTACTGGCGTATGAAAGGAATGTGGGCTTTAGGGTCAGATGCCAAGATTCCAATCTCAGTTCCATCACTTACTACTTTTGTGACCTTAAGCAGAGCTCAGCCTTTTCACCTGCACAGAAGAGTTACTATCAGCTTCAGAAGGTGGTTGCTGGAATTCAGTGAGATCATGGATGAGGCACCTAAGACAATTTCCTCTTCTCTTTGGGAAAGTGGTAGAACTGCAGCCTGGGAAATGACAGCTCCCAGCATTAGAGGGTTAATAAGGAGAAGTTATTCTAAGCTGCTGGTTCAGGGATAGGCATCCTGTCCCAGACAGCCCATCAGCCCCACTAATGGGATTTAAAACATTTGCTGCCTCTTCCTCAGTCGTGTAATGATTTCTGGACAGCCTGAGAGGCCCATTATCTGCAGGCACTACTTCTGCTGTGTCTGGCGATAATGACTTCTTAGTACAACAGCAGGGCCGCGGTCTTCCACTTCCTGCTGCACCAGTTGTGCAAAGGACCCTTGTTGAAGTCAAAGACAAATTGTCATCTCACCACAGAGGCTGACAGTCTGTGAAATACTGCCCACCGACTGCTACAAGAGATCCTGGAGAGCTGTCCTCTAAGGCAAGGGTGCCCTCTGAGGGGTTTCCTGGGAGAATGTGAATGTAATAGATGAGTGCTTTCTGGTGAGAAAATGCCATCCCAGCATCCCCAGAGAGCCTCTGAGGTTGGTGTCAAGGTGCCAGAAACCTCCCAAGCCTCTGACTTGCTGTCTCATCCCACTCAGTTCTTACAAGCTGCCTGCAGAACCCAAGGGTGGGGGGAAAAAAAAAGGTGTGTAGAAAAATGCCACAAAACTCCAATTTAAAAATCAATGCCCGGATGTGATAATTAACTTAGGTTCCTATTAACATTTTTTCTTTTATTCTTTGTATTCTTAATCTTACTGTTTTTATCTTGTTATAAATAAGTCACCTCAAATCCAGTTTGGTAGTAGGCAAGATATAAATTCTAAATAAATAAAACAAATAGGATAATAAATTAAGGGCTTCTACCAGGCTTGAGCAGATCCCAAAAGAATTCTTGGCATTAATCAAGGAAGGAAACTTTCGCCCAAATTAAGGAAGATATTACATGTTCATTCTACAGTGTGATTTGTCAAATTAATGCTAATGTAGGGCTCCAAATGAAAGAAAAAGGATGTGCTTGGTTGTGGTTATAAAGTGGATGCAAATGAATTTTTTAAACTGATTTGAAAGTAGAAGAAAAAGTTTCTCCTACAGTTAGACCACTACCTAAAACTTTCACAACTGACTGATTTAAGGTAAATATCAAATTTATTAAATAGTATCACTTACTTTAATAAACAAACTTGTATAATTTAAAAACATTTACCTGGTGAAACTGAAAGTCATGTCAAATGCTGATTGAATTTAAGTCTACATTGTTATAACCATTCTGGAAAGCAATCTAGCATGATGTTTTAAATATCTGAAAGGGTTCATTCCTGTTGTTCCATTTCTGGAAACCTACAATAAAGAAATAATCCCAAATACAGGCAGAAATTATGTAGAAAGCTATAATAGGAAAAAAATGAAAACAAGCTAAAAATGTCTTATTATAGGGAAATAGTTACATAAATTATGGCATGCCTTTATGATGAAATAGCAGCAATCATTAAAATTTTTTAGGGATGTAGGAAAAGATAACTGAAAATAAAGCAGAATTTAAAGAATTTAAAGTGCGTATGCAGTATAAGATCAACTATGTAAAACAGACAAGTGTAAAAAATTCTAGTAATAGAAGTAATTTTAATTTTGTTATACATATTTCTCTAAAAAGTCCAAGTTGTCTACATGAATTATATTTATATTCTAGAAAAATAATACTACTTATTTGTGAAAAATAAATGTGGTTAATTTGCAAAAGATAAAAGTTATTTTTACTGACTGAAATAGCCTATGCAGTCTTGGTCACCAGGCATCCTGAATCCAGAAGAGAAGTGGCCAAGCAGAGAAGAGTGAAGTAAGCCAAGAGTATGAGGGGTCTGGTTGGAAGGACCACCCAGCTAGGGGACTGGTCCTAAAGTGGATGGTCAGCTCCAAATCACTGGGTCCCACAGGGTAGGGTGAACTGAAGTGCAAGCCAGAGTGTCTGATCTGGTCAGTAGAGCTGCAGCATTGCTCAGAGCCTACTAAGACCAGAAAACAAATCAACTGAAACTGATCCAGAAATGATACAGATAATATAATTAGTATATAGAAGTATTAAAAGTTATAATAACTATATTCTGTGTGTTCCACATTGAATATGTTTTAAAAAATGTGGAAAGTATTAAAAGGTCCAAGTCAAATTTTTAGAGATCAAAACTACAATGTCTAAAACGAAAAATAATGGAATAGGATTAAAATTAACATTAAACATTGAAGGGAAAAAAGATTAGTGAACTCGAAGACATAGTAATAAAAAACTATCCAACATGAAACACAAAGAGAAAATAAAGATGAAAGAAAGAAAGGAAGGGAAAAACAGAGCCCCCATGAGCTGTGGAATCACTTTAAATGACCTAATATACTCATAATTGGAGTCCCTCAAAATGAGGAAATAGTGGGAGGCAGAAAAATAACCAAAGAAATAATGACCAAAATTCTGTCAAATTTGATGAAATCTTTAAACCTCAGATTCATGTAATTCAAAAGCAGCTCAACAAAGCCAAAGCACAAGAAAACTGAAGAAAACCATACCAAGGCACATAATAGTTAAGTTATTTTAAGCCATTAATAAAAAGAAATTTTAAGCAGCCAAAAAAAAAAAAAAAAAAGACTATGTGTTATACACAGAGGAACAAAGATAAGGGAGATAACAGATTTCTTATTAAAGATATGCAAACCAAAAGACAATGGAGCAGTATTTTTGATGTATTTTTAAGTCAACCTAGAGTTATATACATAACATAAAATATTTTTTAGTATAAAAAAGCAAATAAATACTTTTTCAGACACGCAAAAGCTGAAAGAGTTTATCACCAACATTCCTTCAGGCAGAGGGAAAATGATACCAGATGGAAGTATGGATTTGTACAGGGGAAAGAAGAGCACCAGATATACAAAGGTTAATATAAAAGATCTTTTTCTTGGAGTTCCCATCATGGTACGGTAGTTAACGAATCTGCCTAGGAACCGTGAGGTTGCAGGTTCAGTCCCTGGCCTTGCTCAGTAGGTTAAGGATCTGGCGTTGCCGTGAGCTATGGTGTAGGTCACAGACGTGGCTCAGATCCCATGTTGCTGTGGCTGTGGCAAAGGCAGGTGGCTACAGCTCTGATTAGACCCCTAGCCTGGGAACCTCCATATGCTGAGGGAGCGGCCCAAGAAATGGCAAAAAAAAAAACAAAAAACTTTTTCTTCTTTCTAAACCTATTTAAAAGATAGCTAACTACATAAAGCAGAAATGATAGCAAGGTATTGTTAGGTTTATAATATATATAGAAATAAAATGTAAGACATGAATAACACAAAGTCTAGAAAGGGAGAAATGGAAGTATACTATTGCAAGGTTCTTATATTCCAAGTTTGATATCCAATATGTGAAGTATGGCATCTCTAACTTATCACTATAAACCCTAAAGTAGTTACATAACTAGTATGCCAACAAGAGAGTTAAAATTGAATCACAAAAAAAATTTCAATCCAAATGGAGGCAAATAAAGACAATAAAGAAGACTAAAATCAGATGAAAAAATAGAAGATCTACTGGGAAAAAGAAATTTTTCACTGTTAAATGGTAAACTTAAACCCAACTATAGCAATAATCACATTAAATATGAATGGTCTAAATATCCCAAATAAATCAGTAATTGTAGATTGAATTTTTTAAAGAGTCCAAAAAAAATAAATTAAATTAAATAAATAAAAAGAGTCAAATACAAAGGCACAACTAGGTTAAAAGTAAAAAGATGAGCAAAAATATACTATGCTAACACTGATTTTAAAACCTGGAGTGACTATGATATTACCAGATATAGTACATATTATTGCTTTTTAGAGCAAAAAATTGCCAGTGATAAAGAAGACATCTCATACTGATAAAAGGGTCAAATCATCTAGAAAATATAACAAGCCTTAAATGCTAATGCACCTAATGACAAACTTTAAAATATTAAACAAAACTTGATAACGCTGCAAAGAGAATTAGACAAATCAACAATTATAGGCAGAGATTTCAACATTCTTATTCAATAATTGATAGAACAAATAGACAGAAAATCAGTAAGGATGTAAAAAACCAAAACAGACTATCAAACCATATTGATGTAATTTAAAA
The DNA here is from genome assembly GCF_054392235.1 of Sus scrofa. Classification (NCBI taxonomy): domain Eukaryota; kingdom Metazoa; phylum Chordata; class Mammalia; order Artiodactyla; family Suidae; genus Sus; species Sus scrofa. The sequence continues at coordinate 112,552,954 of NC_139395.1, forward strand.
TTATAGACCATTGCACTCAAAAGGATTATTTTCAAGTGCACACAAAACATTCCGTAAAAGAGACCATAATCTGGGCCATAAATCATTTCAATAATTAAAAGGACTCTATACAAATTACGTTCTCTGTACAAAATTGAATTAAATTATAATTAAAACATAAAATTATCAGAGTTCCCGATGCGGCACAGTGGGTTAAGGATCTGGTGTTGTCTCTTTAGCAGCACAGGTTCAATCCCCAGCCTGTAGCAGTGGGTTAAGTGGTGTAGGTCACAGCTGTGGCTCAGATTTGATCCCTGGCCCAGGAACTTCCATATGCCATGGAAACAGCTCAAAAAAAAATCTAGAAAATCTCAACTATTTGAAAACTACACAACACACATTCAAATAACCAATTCATAAAAGAAGAAATCAAAAAGGAAGCTAGTGTTTGAACTGTCCCATTCAATACTTTCCCATTGTGGCTCAGTAGAAACGAACCCACCAATATCCATGAGGATGCAGTTCAATCCCTGGTCCTGTTCTGTGCATTGAGGATCCAGCATTGCCATGAGGTAGATTGCAGATACAGTTTCGATCTGGCATTCCTGTGGCTGTGGTAAAGGCTGGCAGCTACAGCTCCGATTCAACCCTTAGCCTGGGAACTTCTGTATGACACACCCGGAGCCCTAAAAAAAAATGGAGAGAGAGAGAGAATTTTGAAATAAATGAAAATTAAAACACAATGTATCAAAATTTTGAAATGTGGCTAATATTAGAGGGAAGTTTATAACATTAAATGCCTATAATAGAAAAAAAAAGAAAAGCCTCAAATTAATCATCTCATTTTCTACCTCAAGAAACGAGAAAAAGAAAAGCAAATTAAATTCAAAGTGATCAGGAGAAAGCAAAATAATGAAGATCAGAACAGAAAGCAATGAAATAGAAAAGAGAAAAACAATAAGAGAAAAATCAATGAAATGAAAAGCTGGTTCTTTTAGGAAATCAATAAAATGAATAAACCTCTATTCAGACTGATCAGAAAAAAAAAAGAATGTCAGAAATGTGAGCTGACATCATTACAGATTCCAGAGATACTAAAAAGATAACAGTGTGGAGTTCCCAGTTTGGCTCAGCTGTTTAAGAATCCAACAGAGTATCCAAGAGGATGTGGGTTCAATCCCAGGCCTCACTCAGTGGGTTAAGGATCCGGCATTGCCACAAGCTACGGCATAGGTTGTGAATATGGCTTGGATCTGGCATTGTGGTGGCTGTGATGTAGGCTAGCAGCTGCAGCTCCTATTTATCCCTTAGCCCAGGAACTTCCATATGCCAGGGGTACAGCCCCCCAAAATAAAAAGATAATAAAAAAGTTTCAATACATTTGATAACAGATAAAATAATCAAATTCCTTGAAAGATATAAATTACCAAAGATCACTCCAGAAGAAATAATCTGGTTTTTAATAGACAATCCCAAATCTACAAAAGAAATTGAATTTGTAGTGAAAAAGTTTCCCACCAAAAAAGCTTCAGACCCAAATGACTTCCCTTAATGAATTCTACCAAGCACTTATGGAAGATATAACACTAACTCATCAAGAAACTTGGAAGTCAGTAAAGATTTCTGCTTGTCTATCAGGCTGGCATTACCCTGATACTAGAACTATACAAAGGCAAGTCAAGAAAAGCAAACTACAGACTGATATTACTGATGAACATAAAATTCATGATACAATTTCGCTTAATTCTTGATAAAATTTAATAAATCAAATTCACCAACATATAAAAATTATAATACGGGGGGGTCCTCTGATGGTCTAGTGGTTGGGACTAGATGGTCTAGTGGCCCCTGGTCTAGGAACTGAGATCCCACATCAAGTCACTGCACGCCAAGGCCAAAAAAATAAATTAAAAATTAAAAGTATAATACATCATAAGCAAGTTTCATCCTAAGAATGGAAGCTGGGTTTAATATTTTAAAAATCAATTAATATAGTTGGCAATATCAATGGACCAAAAAACCCAAAAACCATATGAAGCCCTCAATAGACACAATCATTTGACAAACTTCAACTTCCATTTATTATAAGATCACTCAGAAAACATGGAATAGAAAGGAACTTTCTCAACCTGATAAAGGGAGTCTACAAAACAACCAATAGTGAACATCATAGTTAATGGTAAATATTTGAATGCATCCCCCCTAAAATCAGGAATGTGTCAAGGAAATAAAACTGTCTTTATTAGCAGACAACATGATAATGTATGGAGAATATCCTATAGAACCCATGAAAAAGCTATTAGAATAGGTGAGTTTAGGAAGATGGCAGGATACATGTCAACATACAAAAATCAACTGTGTTTCTATTACTTGCAACAAACGATTGGAAATAGAGATTTTTTAAAACAATATCATTTACAATTACACAAAAATATGAAATACTTGGGAATAAATCTGACAAAAAGTTATTTAAAACCTATACACTGAAAATCACAGAATATTGCCTAGAAAAATTGACTTAAATATATGGACAGATATTCCATGTTCATGGAATACTATGACTCAGTATCCTTAAGGTGTCAGTTCTACCTAAAGTAATTTATAGATTCAATGTGATCCCAGTCAAAATAAAAAGAGCACAGAATCTATCTTGGGGACAGCTGGGTGCAACCTCCATTCTCCAAGGGTGTGACCTTGCACAGCCTTCTTGAAGACCGAATACCCCAGCCTTCACTGCTGACTCCCATGACCAAGGAACAGAAAACACTGCCTATGAAAATCTTCATTGGGCTGAAGTGAGAGGGTCAGAGAATCCCTGGTAAAACCAAGATAGACATATGGTTCACCATGTCAAATTTCAGAGATAGCCTGGTTCCCAATTCCTATTGGTTCTTTTCAGAGTTATTACTGTAGAAAAGATTTTTTTTTTTTTTTGGTCTTTTTGTCTTTTTGCCTTTTCAAGGCCCTCACCCATGGCATATGGAAGTTCCCAGGGAAAGCGTCGAATCGGAGCTGTAGCCACCAGCCTACGCCACAGCCACAGCAATGAGGGATCTGAGCAGCATCTGTGACTTACACCACAGCTCACGGCAACACCGGGTCCTTAACCCACTGAACGAAGCCAGGGATCAAACCCGCAACCTCATGGTTCCTAGTTGGATTCATTAACCACTGATCCATGATGGGAACTCCCAGGAAAGACTGAAATAGGTGAAGCATAACACTTAATTCTCAGTCCATATCTCTATAAGAGTATTCCAAAGTTTTATTAGTTTGTGGCCAATTTGTTACCCAATAAAGCAGACTAAAGTCAATCAGTAAGTATTTCCTGAGGTCCTACTCTGCCTAGTGCTGACCTCAGAATGAGTAGAAAACACAACTTTTCCCCAAGAGCCTCACCTGTGGCCCTTTCTCCAGCTGAAAATCAGTTGCTGGTTTCTCTCCTGGCTTGGGCATTAGTGGGCATTAGTGGGCATTAGTGGGCATTAATGGGAAGAAAATCCAAAGTGCATTGACAAAGTCCCTCTTGCTCAGTTCTTCTGTATACATAAAAATTAGCATATTGAATGACAGTAAAAAATAAAAAGAGCAGACTGATGGGCATAACAACAAGGATGAATCTCAGTAATATTAAATGAGGGAATTCCCTGGTGGCTAAGGATTTGGTGTGTCACTGCTGTGCCATGGGTTTGATTCCTGGCCTGGGAACTTCCCCATGCCACAGACACAGCCAAAAATATAAATACAAAAATAATAAAACTAATAGGAAATGAAAAAACTGAGTCACAAAAAAGGAATACATACTGCATAATTCCATTTATGTTAAGTGTTAGAAAATTTAAAATCTATAGCTATAGAAGACAGAAAGAGGTTGTATGGGGATGGAAAGTGATGCAGAGATAAGCAGGACAGGGGATTACAAAGAAGCACAAAGAGTTCCCATTGTGGCTCAGCAGATTAAAAATCCAACATAGTCTCCATGAGGATATGGGTTCAATCCCTGGCCTTGCTCAATGGGTTAAAGATCCAGTGTTCCACAAGCTGCAGTGTAGGTCATAGATGCAACTCTGAGGTGATGTTGCCATGGCTGTGATGTAGGCCAGTGGCTGTAGCTCCAATTTGACCCCTAGCCTGGAAACTTAAAGGTACAGCTGTAAAAATAAATAATAATAATAATAAAAAGAACAAAGAAGCATATGGAAACTTTGGTTAGTGGTGGGTATGTTCATTACTTTGATTATGTGATCACAGGGTACATATATGTTGAAAAATGATCAAATTGTACTCTTTAGCTAGGGGCAGTTCATTTTATATCTATTATACATCAACTACAATTTTTACTGAAAGCCCAAAACATGGAACATTAGCCAAAAAAGACAACTCAGGTGAGGTGCTATAGGTGTGGGAGGGGGAAGTGTTGAGGAAACCTAAAAATGCCATCAAGGGGGTAAGGAAATCGGTGAGGATGCCTGTGGGGAGGGTCTCTGAAGACAGACTTTTATCTATTTATCAATTTTGCCTGAGCAGCAGATGAATCTAAACATCAAGTTTAACTAAATGTTCCTTTTAGCTACCATCCATCATTTTTTAGGCCTGTTTTAATTTTTTTTTAGCCTGTAAAACCATGCTGACTTGCCTGGTTGTTAAATCACTTAGAAAACGTAGAATGATGACGCTGACCATTAGGAAGAATTTGCAAACAGGCCCAGACAAAAATGTGATTACATACATGTTTGGCTCCCTGGGTTCAAGAAGAACAAGTGGTGACCAGCTTTTCCATTAGCTTTTGAAAAATATAAAATTATTGACACTCATATCAATATGGAAGAAATAAAAGAAGTCATAAGAGCACACAATGAAAATTATTGGAAAGTTGACTTTATTTTACAACAGGAGGACTGGAAATCACATGCCATCTAAAAGATAACCACAAGAACATAAAGTAAAATTTAAACTTTCAACTATGTCTGAAATCTATAAAGCTTCAGTCAGATCTACTATTGGCAAGCCGCAAGTACTTTGTGTGACACAGGGACAAAGGCAAAACAGTCCTTCAGAATCGGAATACTAGGCTTAGCTGCTGATGTAATAGGGAACAATGATTAAACTATCAATCAAACAGATTTTTTAAATATGTTACATGTCATAGCCAGGGATTTCAAGTCCAGGACAAAATCTGGTGTTAGTTACAACACAGATGAATTGGGTGGTCTCTTAGTACACAGATGATCACCAAAATCAGCATAATGTGGAAATCAATTCAAGGACTCCTCTCTTCATCTCAGCTCATGAAGATTCCGAATTAATAAAAGCAGTGTTATAAATTTATGAGCCATGACCCTGCAAAGTGTTTTGTGCCATTTTCCAAGTTATTTACCATGTTTCAAAGCAAAATCATTTAATAAAGTCTCCATTCTCTAACTATACCTAAATATCTTTACTTTTTAAACAATTGAATTTGTGGTTATTTTTTCCAGATGCACGGCACTTCCAAAATTAAAAAAAGTAAATAAAAATGTTAAACTGGGTAAATTTCATCCATGTACCATCTGGAGAGCCAGAAGTAATGGAGTTGGTCTCGGTGCCATTTCTCTCTAGAGCCTATTTTATGCTCACTCACATCCAGTTCAATATCCCTCCCTATATGAGAATGTTTAATTGAAATATTACAAGCTCCCATGTGATCACTTCCTCCTCAAGTTCGTTTCCAGGAGAAACTCTTTCTCTGCAGCTGAATGTTGTAGGCTGCTTATCAGAAAATGAAAACACAGTATGATTCTCTTTATGTTAACAACTGCCAGAATCCAAATCCAAATTTCTTGCTGGAATATCATAAGCTGTTTGGCCTTGGTGCCTAAAAGGAGGGAAAATTTCTCCTTCTGAAGTATGACTTCTGTTTCTTAGCAAGTATTCTATTTCAATGTGCAAGCCACTGTAAGACTTTTTAGAAGTGGATAAAAGGTACAACTAAAGTAAATGTAATTGAGAGACAAAAATTAAATGTCCTTTCATGTTTATAACCTACAGCAGCTTGCATCATCCCACAAGTATTTTGTGTTCATTATTGTGTGTCAGGTACTGCATTAGGGCCCTTATATGGAGATGAACAAAACTTGGTTCCACCTCAAAAGTCTCATAGGCTAGTGAAGGAAACAGGCAAGAAAAATGAAATTTCTATGGGTGGTTGCAGATCCTTACAAGAAGGAAAGCATTTGAGGGATCCCAATATCTCATTTCATCTAAAGCCACAGCCACTTAGAAAGACAGTTATTACAAATGACAGCATCCTTCTGCTTTGTCCTCCAATTATTTCTCCAACCTTAATACTCCCTTTCAGTCAACATCCACTCACCTCTTCTCACATGAAGACAGTGGCCCCAGTTTCAAATATTCTTCTGCAATCCTCAGACTAGATCACATGCTCCATGGTTCAGAAATGCAATCACCAGATTCATTCCTACCTTGACACACTGACTCAGGCTGTCACCCGCCACCCAAAAGGCATTTTTGCATCTTCACAAATTCCTCACCCATCCAAATCTTAAGTAACCTTCAAGGCCCAAAATAAGTACCATTTTTTTCCCCTTGTTCTACTTCCTGTTCCTAAAATGGTCTACCCTCTCTGAACTCCTGATGCACTTGTGAGAATTTATACCCACTTTTACCTCCAGTCATCATATATATTAGTTTTACATCTGCAACTAAACTCTTAACTTCCTTTAGGAACCACATGTTCCAATAATGCTCAGAACATGGCAAATATTCAAATGTGTGTGTATATATATATATATATATATATATATATATATATATATATATATATAGGTTAATCCTAATTTACTCAGAAATTGAGGCATAGTTAGGCTATAATTTTCCCAAGATAACAGAGCTAAATAATAAACACACGTTAATAGCTACCATTTATCAAATACCAATATGCCAAGTACTGTGTTATTCAAGATTAGACCAAAAAATAGATTCTGGGTTCCCCAGCTTTCAAGAAGGCATTTATATCACATTTTACTCAAATCTACCATATTATTATGACAATAAGTTTTATTTGTTGAGTATCGACTTTGTGCCAAAAACTGTATATCAGCTATTTCATATAATCTTCATAAAACCATATGTAGTAAATATGATTACATTCCTTCAAAAAGGTCAAAGAACTTGGCATGTGCTCACTGCATGGGATTGAGGCAAGATTCTAACTCGGGTCTCTCTGACTTTAAATCTTTTGTTCTTTCCCACTTTGCACCACCTAAGAATTACCAAAAAAGTCAATTCTTACATCAACCCATTAATTAATAAAAAGTGTAGGAGATGTGTTCATCCAATTCATGTAAGTCAATTCTTACATCAACTCATTAATTAATAAAAAGTGTAGGAGATGTGTTCATCCAATTCATAGCTCATATCTAGGTCCACATGATGTAGCACAAACTGGAGAGTCTGCAACTTTTCATAGCTTTTTAGTTCTGGAGATGTTAAACTTCCCAGTTATCCAGCATTTGTAAGAATTGTATGTCAGTTACCTGAGTGATCCAGGTTTTCTGGACAAGGAGCAACTAAGAACTGTATTTTGTATGGTTCCAAATCCCACACCTGGTGATACAGACTTTAAATTGTTTTGCTACAATGGTGTGTGTGTGTGTGTGTGTGTGTGTGTGTGTGTGTGTGTGTGTGGTTTGTTTAAATAAACTGGTAGCAGATACTCTAGATTTCATCCTGAAGAGCTTATTCCTTTGTCTTTTTCCTCTGGTTAAATCATTGTATTTAATTGTCTAATTAATTGCATACATTTGCAAGTGGGATTCCCCCCTCACCCAAATCTATTGCTAGTTTTTCAAGTGGTGTAATAATTACACTGGATCAGGGAAATTTATTATAGAATGCAGTTCCTCTACACATGCACACATTTTGTTAATGCAATTGGCAATTATTTACTTATTTATTATCAATAGTGCCTCAAAGTCAGTGGGACCTTAATTACTTCCTAATTATCCAGACCCTCTATTTCTTTATAAGATGGACTTGAAAAAAGCAGTTCAATAGCTCAGACATTTTACAACTGACATCGACTTCTCCTCCCTCCTCATTTATTGATGGGCCATTCTCTCTCTTGTATTTCTTTTTCCCTGATAAAGTTGTAAATGACTCTGCTTTTTCTTTTTAATTCCTTCAGTTTGCACTAGTTCACTTGGCCTCTTTATTTTCTTTCTCTCTTCTGGCTGTACTAGTTCTGTTGAAATTCTCTTGTTTGAATCCTTCCCTGTGATCCTTTTTCAGTAAATGCTCCTTTTGCCTTTATACCTTACTGTTTCACATACTATAAATATTTTGCTCCCTTCCACAAAATAATGCTGCAGAATTATCACCCATACTTCATGTCAACATACACTCTTTTTTCAATTGTCCCTTTTTTCTTTTCTAGCTTTAATATACCTAAAAGTTTCAGATACTCTGTCACTTATATTTCCACAGGGAAAAAAAAAACAAATTAGTCAATGAATAGCATATGTATTTACCTCCAGTAGCCTGGGGAAAATAGAAACAATCACAATAATTCTATAAATAGAAGCTTCATCCGCTTAATCCTTTCAAAATTTCCACAAACATAGCCATTCTGCCCAAGGTAAGATTATCTTCCATGATTTGCTCTGTCCATAGCTCAAGACCCCTTATTTATCCTCCCTTCTCATTCCAGGCTCAAACGTATGCTTCAAACTGTGAGTAATCTCTGCCCAGTGAAATGGAAAGAAAGATAACCTTTCTACTTACATGGCAGAGAACATTTCTTTACTAACATCTACACTCTTTTCTACTTCTCCTGAAAGTGATCCTTATCCTTCTTCTAAGCATGCTAAATTATACATAAACCAAAGAACTATAATTTGGGGGGGGGGGGGGCGGGTCATGCCCATAGCATGTGAAAGTTCCAAGGCCAGGGATCAAATCCCGCACTAGAGCAGTGACCCAAGCCACTGCAGTGAACGCCAGATCTTTAAGCTGTTGCACCAAAGGAGAATTCCAAAAAGACTATGATTTTAAACTTAGTCATAGAAAAGTCAAAAACCATATGATCATCTCAATAGATGCAGAAAAAGCACTTGACAAAGTCCAACATCAATTTATGATCAAAACTCTCACCAAAGTGGGTTTAGAGGGAACATTCTTGAACATAATCAAAGCCACTTATGACAAACCCACAGAAAATATAATACTCAATGGAGAAAAACTGAAAGCCTTCTCACTCAAATCTGGAACAAGACAGGGATGCCCACTCTCACCAATGCTATTCAACATAGTTTTGAAAGTCCTAGCCACAGCAATTAGACAAACAAAAGAAATAAAAGGCATCCAAATAGGAAGAGAAGAGACAAAACTGTCACTGTATGCAGATGACATGATACTGTATATAGAAAACCCTAAGTACTCAACCCAAAAACTACTTGAACTGATTAACAAATTCAGCAAAGTAGCAGGATATAAGAGTAATATTCAGAAATCAGTCACATTTCTGTATACTAACAATGAAATATTAGAAAAGGAATACAAAAATACAATACCTTTTAAAATTGCAGCCCCAAAAATCAAATACCTGGGAGGACACAAGACCAAGGAGGTAAAGGACTTATATGCTGAGAACTATAAAACATTAATCAAAGAAATTAAAGAAGATGTGAAGTAATAGAAAGATATTCCATGTTCATGGATTAGAAAAATTAATATTGTAAAAATGGCCATACTACCCAAAGCAATCTACACATTCAATGCAATCCCTATCAAATTACCCAGGACATTTTTCACAGAACTAGAACAAACAATCCAAACATTTATATGGAACCAAAAAAGGCCCAGAATTGCCAAAGCAATCCTGAGAAACAAAAACCAAGCAGGAAGCATAACTCTCCCAGACTTCAAGCAATATTACAAAGCCACATTCATCAAAACAGTGTGGTACTGGTACTGAAACAGACATACAGACCAATGGAACAGAATAGAGAACCCAAAAATAAACTCTGACACCTATGGTCAACTAATCTTTGACAAAGGAGGCAAGAATATAAAGAGGGAAAAAGAAAGTCTATTCAGCAAGAATTGCTAGGAAAACTGGACCGCTGCATGCAAATCAATGAAACTAGAACACAGCCTCACACCATGCACAAAAATAAACTCAAAATGGCTGAAAGACTTAAATATAAGACAAAACACCATCAAACCCCTGGAAGAGAACATAGGCAAAACATTGCCTGACATCAACCTTATGATTATTTTCTCAGGTCAGTCTCCCAAAGCAATAGAAATTAGAGCAAAAATAAACCCATGGGACCTCATCAAACTGAAAAGCTTTTGCACAGCAAAGGAAACCAAAAAGAAAACAAAAAGACACCTTACAAAATGGGAGAAAATAGTTTCAAACAATGAAACAGACAAAGGCTTAATCGCTAAAATACACAAACAACTTATACAACTCACAGCAAAAAAGCCAACAACCCAATGGAAAGATGGTCAAAAGACCTGAATAGACATTTCTCCAAGGAAGATATACAGATGGCCGGCAATCACATGAAAAAATGCTCAATATCCCTAATTATTAGAGAAATGCAAATCAAAACTACCATGAGATACCACCTTACACCAGTCAGAATGGCCATCATTAATAAGTTCACAAATAAACAAATGCTGGAGGGGTTGTGGAGAAAAGGGAACCCTCCTGCACTGTTGGTAGGAATGTAAGCTGGTACGGCCACTATGGAGAAGAGTATGGAGGTACCTTAGAAATCTATACATAGAACTACCCTATCACGCAGCAGTCCCACTCTTGGGCATATATCCAAACAAAACTTTCCTTAAAAAACATACATACACCCACATGTTCATTGCAGCTCCATTCACAATAGCCAAGACATGGAAACAACCCTAATGTCCATTGACAGACGACTGGATTAGGAAGATGTGGTATATATACACAATGGAATACTACTCAGCCATAAAAAAGAACGACATAATGCCATTTGCAGTAACATGGATGGAACTAGAGACTCTCGTACTGAGTGAAATAAGCCAGAAAGAGAAAAACAAATACCATATGATATCACTTATAGCTGGAATCTAATATACAGCACAAATGAACCTTTCCACAGAAAAGAAGATCATGGACTTGGAAAATAGACTTGTTATTGCCAAGGGGGAGGGGGAAGGAGAGGGAGAGATCGGGAGCTTAGAGTTAATGGATGCAAACCATTGCTCTTTGAATGGATTTACAATGAGATCCTGCTGTGTAGCACTGAGAACTATGTCTAGATACTTACATCACAACACAACAATGGGAGGAAAAAATATGTATACATGTATATGTAACTTGGTCCCCATGCTGTACAGTGGAAAAAAAATAAATAAAAATAAATAAATAAATAAATAAATAAATAAACTTAGTCATGGCACGATACACCACAATGTCTGTTTCATTGTTTGAAACTATTTTCTCCCATTCTGCAAGATGTCTTTTTTTTTTCTTTTTGGTTTCCTTTGCTGTGCAAAGTCTCGTCAGTTTGATTAGGTCCCATTGGAGTATTATTATTTTTGTTTCCTATTGCTGCTATAACAAATCACGGCAAAGTTGGTAGCTTAAAGCAGCACAGGTTTGTTATTATACAGTTCTGGAGGTCAGAAGTTTGAAATGGGTCTCATTAGTCTAAAATCTAAGTGGTGGCAGGGCTGCATTCCTTCTGGAATGCTCTAGATAAAAAAGAATTTGTTTCTTTACCTTCTCCAGCATCTAGGGGCTATCTGCGGGTTTGGTTTCTGGCCACCTTCCATCATCAAAGCAAGCAGTGGAGACTTTCTCACACTGCATCACTCTGATTCTGGTTCACCTGGTTCCATGTTTTACATATAAGAACCCCTGAGCCCATCTTGGATAATCCAGGATAGTCTCCTTGTCTCAAAGTCAGCTGACTGGCAATCTTCATTTTTTTCCTTGCCACATAACATAACATATTCACAGGTTCAGAGGGTTAAGATGTTTATTTATATCTTGAAGGACCGTTATTCTCCACAACACAGTATTATGAATGAATTCAGGTATGTTTTAATAAGTCCACAAATAACAAATGCTGGAGAGGATGTGGAGAAAAGGGAACCCTCCTACACTCTTGGTGGGAATGTAAACTGGTACAACCACTATGGAAAACAGTATGAAGGTACCTCAGAAAACTAAATATAGAACTACCATATGATCCAGCAATCCCACTCCTAGGCATATATCCAGACAAAGCATTCATTGAAAAAGATACATGCACCCCTATGTTCACTGCATCACTATTCACAATAGCCAAGACATGGAAACAACCTAAAATTCCACTGACAGATGATTGGATTAGGAAGATGTGGTATATATACACAATGGAATACTGCTCAGCCTAAAAAAGAACAAAATAATGCCATTTGCAACAAGATGGATGGAACCAGAGACTCTCATACTAATGAAGTAAATCAGAAAGAGAAAGACAAATACCATATGCTATCATTTATATCTGGAATCTAATATATAGCACAAATGAACCTTTCCACATAAAAGAAAATCATGGACTTGGAGAACAGATTTGTGGTTGCCAAGGGGGAGGGGGAGGGAGTGGGATGGACTGGGAATCTGGGGTTCATAGATGCAAACTATTCCATTTGGAATGGATAAGCAATGAGATCCTGCTGTGTAGTACTGGGAACTACATCTAGTCACTTTTGATGGAGCATGATAGAGGATAATGTGAGAAAAAGAACGTGAGTGTGTGTGTGAGAGAGAGAAAGAGAGACTGGGTCACTTTGCCGTACAGTAGAAAATTGACAGAACACTGTAAACCAACTATGATAAAAAAAATAAAAATCACTATATAAAAAAAGAACTTGCATTTTCAAATGAATATTATCCCTTTCAAAGGTAACACCTGGGGAGATCTCACACTTATATTAATTATGCTACAAATGTCAGAAGAATTCCTTTTTGGGTTTTGTCTTCAAGTACAACACAACATTCTTGAATATCCACAATCATAGCAAATTTTTATGCATTTAAGTATGAATTTGCAAAAAGAGCCAGAAGTCATAGGAAAGTAAATGTGTTGATTACGGCAAATGACAGAATGAGAAGTATCACTTTTTCATAAGGTGAAACCAATGAAATAGATTAGTTTTTCCAGTAAACTAATCTTTCTATGAATAATAATAATAATGTGTTATAACAACAATAAAAATAGCTAACTGAGCACTCTCTAGGTGCCCAGTCCTGTTCTAAGAGCTATACATGAATTATCTTAACAGCCCTGAGAGATACTTACCATTATTAACCCCATTTTACAGATGCGTTTGACTGAGAACTAGGTGGTTTAAATAATTTCTTTAAGGTTACCAGGCTGTGACATAGAATAGCTGACATTCCAACTCAAGTAATCTTTCCTTAATCCTGTCACAAACACTACTTCCATATAATTCTCTCTACTTGCTTTACAATTAACTCTCCACCCACATTTCCTATGTATTTCATTAGCAAAGCAGTCTGCAAAAAAGCAGGAAAATTCTTAAGTATAACACTAAAAATAATAAAAAGCAAAAAAAGGAATTCCCGTCGTGGCACAGTGGTTAACGAATCCGACTAGGAACCATGAGGTTGCGGGTTTGATCCCTGCCCTTGCTCATTGGGTTAAGGATCTGGCGTTGCCGTGAGCTGTGGTGTAGGTCGCAGACGCGGCTCGGATCCTACGTTGCTGTGGCTCTGGCGTAGGCTGGCAGCTACAGCTCCAATTCGACCCCTAGCCCGGGAACCTCCATATGCCGCAGGAGCGGCCCAAGAAATGGCAAAAAGACAAAAAAAAAAAAAAAAAAAAAAAAACCCAGATGATGTATTTCTTTTGTTTGTGCTTTGTGATATTTAATTTTCAAATAGCATTGTAACTACAAAATTAGACAGAAATAAGACAAAGACCATGAGATGACTCCAAACAGATTCTTAAAAACCTTCATCTAAAAAAAGGTAGTGCCTCATATTTTCTTCCCAGTGTTCCTGGGAGTAGACGTTAAGTACTTAAAAATTTAACACATTACTCTGCCATAGAAAGATCATCTCTAGCTGTCATCTTTATTGACAAGTAGGGGGAGGTGGGCTTTCAGTCCTAGAGGTAAGTCAGAAAGACACAGACATCCACAGTGTGACATCTCAGTATCAGGGAATGGCTGAGAGAAGCCAAACCAGCCTGGTAGGCAAATTAACTTCTCTGAGGCTCCTATCTGGGCAGCAGCATCAAGAAGCCACTGAGGCAACTTAGGCCTAGAGGGCATATATTCTTAAAAGAAGCAGATGTATTTTGTCACCTCTTATCTCTACTAAAATAAGTGTGTAAAGTCAACTTTATCCCTATAAAGTCATCTTATTCCTTAAGGTCACAATAAGGGAAACTCAAACCCATACCCAGTGACTTGAGGAAAGTCCATCTCCTCCCTGGAATTTCTGCAAATTCCTAGAATCCTACTGTCATGAACACCTTTCACATTCAGCTCCCTCCTCCGCTCAGTTAGTTCAGTTTAAAAATCATTTCGCCTTTCTATCCCAAAGCTGTTTTCATTCCATATCAACCCAGGTGTAGAGCTCAGTTCCTTTCTGTAACTTACACACACCCACACACAAAAAAGGCACTCACTACTCATGGCAGCCTGGCATCTGTGCCAGAATGTTTGGGAATACTGAAAAAGGATGCATCACAATACATCACATGGAGTTCTCTTATGGCACAGAGGGTTAAGGGTCCAGCATTGTCACTACAGTGGCTTGGGCCACTGCTATGTCACAGGTTCCTTCTCTGGCCCTGGAATTTCCACATGCCACAGATGCAGCCCCCCCCCAAAAAAATAAATGCATCACACAAAAAAGTTACATTTGATATTGGAAATCACCATTCATAAAAGTTCTTGGTATCCATTGTGCCTCCTCTACCCTTTTCATATCTTCCCTTCTATGTCAGCTCAATCAGGGGAAAAAAGAAAAAAAAGCATATTTGTTTTTACTTGCATGTCAGTTTCAGTACCTGAAATATTCCTTCTTTTTCATCCACACATTGGCACTTCAAAAATGAGGTCAAGTTTCTTCTCCTATAGGATTTGTCAGGTATTGATGTCACCTGACTGGTACCACTGCTCTGCTCTGAGCCCCTATATCAGTTAAGGACTCTGTCACCTATAAGCATTAATCTAACCAAAATAGCTATCATTCTTTGAGCACTCATTGTATGCTAAGCACTTTGCATAAGTATTAGCTCATTTAATTCTCATTAAAAAAAACAACATTAAGCATGTGTACTAGTATCCCCATTGAATAGACTAGAATACTGATGCTTAAAGAGATTAAACATTTGTCCAAACCCATCTAGCTGGAACATGGCAGAACAAGATTTTAACCCTAGGATCTCTGAGTCCATCGCCTATGCCTTAACCACAATACTATAAAACTTTCAGGAAAATTATATTATTCAAAAACAGAGTTATTTATGTTTGTCTAATCTGTTATTCCATCAAGACAAGACCATGAGCTATTAAAGGTAATCAATGGTTTCTTCTAACTTATTTATTTGTATTCCTGAAGGTAATCAATGGTTTCTTCTTATTTATTTGTATTCCTTGTTTCCCCCTTTTTTTTGATATTTGACTGAAAAATATGAGTGAGAAGTTAATCAAAGAGGAAAGATGTAATATTTATTCTTTCATCAGTGAAATTTGGTTACTCTATGGCCAGGCTATCAGCACTAGCCATCCTTGAGTTAAAGTTATCTCAGTAGTTATCAATAATCACTTAAAGGTGATAGATTTATACCTAAAATTACTACAAGTTCTCATCAGGGAGAATTGTTGGAAATTCTTCAAAACCAAATTTCTATAAAATTTCCAGAAAACACAGGAATGTCATTGGCTCTATTCTCTTATTTCAAGGAGTAGAAAATAATAAATATAGCATTTCTGTTATATCAAAGTTCTTCAGGGAAAAAACTGAAGAAAATATATATTTCAAACTAAAATATGTAAAAATCAGTATTTGTTTGCAAAAGTCCTAAGAGGAAGTAATCCATCTTTCCTCCCAGAGCAAAATTAAGAGTACATAACAACCTTCTTGATGATATACCTGAGTAACGACTGCCAGAATTTATTATATAAGGGTCAAATATTCCATTTCTTGCAGCCGTTACTCATAGTAGGCCTTTAGATGTTGAATAGCCTTGCAGGAATAAAATTAATCAAAGAAAACAAAATCATACTTCTTCCTCAAAACTGCAATAGGAGAAAAATTATGAAAGTGATGGAATAAGCAAGTAGTACAGGAATTATTTTACAACCACCCCTCAAAGCCCACTCCCACGAAAGCAAATCTTAAAACCCTCTGTAAAAAATAGAAATTTGATAGATGTAGACTTTTATTTTACCTGTTCTTATTGGCTACATAATGAATCAGTTTTCAACTACCAAATAGCAGAGCTAGGTTTGGGGCTCTATATTGGTGAACTTGTAATCCCCCCCTTACCTGGCAATTAGTCCACTCAGAAAATGCAATTTTTGGAGTTCCCGTCGTGGTGCAGTGGTTAACGAATCCGACTAGGAACCATGAGGTTGCGGGTTCGGTCCCTGCCCTTGCTCAGTGGGTTAACGATCCGGCGTTGCCGTGAGCTGTGGTGTAGGTTGCAGACGCGGCTCGGATCCCACATTGCTGTGGCTCTGGCGTAGGCCGGTGGCTACAGCTCCAATTCAACCCCTAGCCTGGGAACCTCCATATGCCGCGGGAGCGGCCCAAGAAATAGCAACAACAACAACAACAAAAAAAAAAGAAAAAAAAAAAAAAGAGAGAAAATGCAATTTTTCTATTACTCTTTTTAAAAAAAAGTTAAGAAATAAACAAATCTACTGACAGGAAAAACAATTGTGTAACACATTCTAAGGTATCCTGCAAAATTTTCTCAAAACATATGTTACTTTCGGTTATCCATTTTTAGCTCTCCTCTATAAGCAGAAAACAGAATTGGTACATTTTAATATGCATTTCTTTTTTCAAAAACTGGGTGTAATAAAATGAACCAAAAGACTTTCATAGAGTTATATTTATTTTAGATTAATGTATTTTAGATAAATGTAGAAGCTGGCTTATTCATTCAAAATTGTAAAAACATTTTTACTACTAGACCCTCTTAACTCATTTGAAGACTTTATGCCAGTTTTATGTACCTAGAGATTTTTGCACAGTTCACTATGAAAACAGAGTTTAAAGATAAAGACCAACCCTTCATAATGTTGACAAAAATCACTTAAATGGATAGAATAGTCAATGGGACTTTAGATTGCATTAAACCCATGCAGAAAAGAGTGTCATTAATTCTCAAAATGCTCATACCTTAAAAGATATTTAATATTATGTAAATGTGACAAGAACTATCCAATTCATTTCAGGGTGATTTGAGCAGAAGGCAATCATCAGGCAAGAGGGAAGGAAAGCATATTGATCCAAATAAGCATTTGGTCATGTAGGAAAAGGAGAAGGAGGGGAAGGAGGGCAGAGGGGAAGGGAGAGAAGAAGGGCAGCTAAGGCTTCTTGAGCACATCTGATTTGCTCCTTATTACTCCAACTGTCTTTGATATGAATTACTACATTTAAGTCTCATGAGCTCCATGAAGTAGGTAACAGAATTACCCCCTTACACAGATGAGAAAACTAAATAGTAACCAGCTCATGTTTACTTTTCCTATTTTTTCTAACTCTGTTGAGCAAGTAGCTTGATTGAGGAGAAGGGAAAAAAAAAAAGGGATGGCCATGGGTAAAATGTAAAATACTTCCTTTCTTGGGTTCTATATTTGTTTTCTATGCAGGGCTCTTAAACTGAGATTTGTGGGGAAATCTCCCCTTTCTGAAGGAATAGGAATTTCTAAACCCTACTAGGCAGGGCAGAGTCTGTCAAATTAAGCCTCTGTATAAAGCAAGAAAAAGTGTTCCCGCCTCCTGGAGGAGAAATCATAAAAAGAGAACTCAGAATACAAATTGGAAAAAGCATCCATTCCTAGTGGATCAGGTAGAAAATTCTATACTTCCTCTGGGCTAGGGTACTGAGTCCTGGGAGCAAGTGGGTAGATTAGTTTTGTTAAAAGACTTCATACTGTATCTCTAACAACCTTGGGAGCCTCGTTTCCAGCATTCCTTTGAGCCCAAGAGCCAGCAATACCCTTCAGGTCATGGCACATCATGTTCCTTTGCCTAGAACACCAACTAGGCCCTTGCCTACCTGGATAATCTTTACTCAGCCCAGCTCAAACATTACTTCTGGGGAGCTTTCCCTAAAGGAAAAGTTAAGAAATAGAAAGAGAATTTGGACAAAGCAGACCACTGCCATTGCCTGAAGGAAACATCCAATAGCCAAAAACAGCCAAATCTTAGTCTGAGGGTCAGACAGGAAAAGAGAAGTATCTCGGGTTCAATTCCTGTTCTTTCCTCAATTTACTACAACTTTAGTGGTGAGCTCTCATATGTTTCTAATATTTACCCACTCTACATATGTTTCCAGAATCCCTATTTCCAAATGGGAAAGATTGGGTTTGAAGTCAGAAAGACCTAAGCCGTAACCCTTGATAAATTTCCCCAGCAAGAAAATTATCAAATACTTACCTTAGCAACAAAATACTTACCTTAGCAAGTGTCATAGCAGATACTCTAAATGTTGGTCCCTCCCATTCCCTTAGACAGTATGAAAGATACACTTACTCTTCCCCAAACTTGCTAATATGAACTTCTAGGGCCAAAACTATGTCTTATTTATACAGACGCTCTTTGTATTTTTCTCCTCACTCTGCTCCCACCCCATCACAAGACCTTACACATAAATATTTGCTCAATGAATATTTGATAAATTCATACAAAAAGCCATATCGAACCTGCCCTTAAGGACTCTTACAATGTGTAGGAGAGATGCCAAAATTTCCCATAAAAGCTATAGTATACAACAAAGGCAGAACTGAAATATTAAGAGTGATAGAAGTTATTCCTTTCCTCATCTCTGATACTCATTTATTATTTATAACAAATATTTAAAGAGTATATGTCTTTTAAAAAAGAGAATGTGTTAAGCAGAAGGCACTGTATATAGTTGGAGCTATGGGTGGGATGAAGACAAAAATAACAGGCAGCCTCTGCCTTCAAGTCTAAACAAGGACAATAGATATATGCCTAAATAATTAGAAGTCAGTATAGATTGTAACAATTGCCATAGGAAGAATCAAGGCAAAACTCCAAAGCCATAGGGAAAGGAGCAGTGTGAGAGGACAAGCTCTGGTTTCCTTTGCCCTTGTGAATGACAGGTGAAGCAAGAGAACACTGTAAATACCGTAGCAAGCATAAGTTAGAGGATCTTGGGCCAAAGATATTGCCTTTATTATTTTGATGGTCAATACGTGCTATATTGCAAAACACAACAAAACAAAAAACTGGAAGCTATAACATCAAAATGCTAATAGAGGTGAATTCAGTGTGATCATTCAGTGTGATTACAATTTTTTCTAGATGCATATTTTTCTTCTTTCTATATTTATTCCCCATAAATTAGTTGTTGGTTCTATAATCAGAAGATTTTTTAAATAGCCTTTCTTGTTTAATGTTCTTTCTGATTACATGTTACCAAGTAATCAAACACATGAATGAGGTACCTTTAGTATGCTTACTCTTGGCTTTTAAACATAAGGTTTTGTGTGCTTAACCAACATTCATTTCCTTGTTTCTCTTGGAATCATTTAAAATAGTATTTTTCTCAAATTTGGAATGTGTTCATATATGTTATTTATACATGTCCTTCTAAGCTAATTTATTAAATTATCCAGTCAAAAAGATAAAAGCTAAGATGAGCATCCCAATTGCTTTTAAGTATAACAACATATGTTACTAAGAATGTGAAGGAATAGGAATTCCCATGCTAGCATGAAATGGCTTCTAAAATTGAAAATGTGGAGTTCCCATCGTGGCTCAGTGGTTAACGAATCCTACAAGGAACCACGAGGTTGCAGGTTCAATCCCTGGCCTTGCTCAGTGGGTTAAGGATCCAGCGTTGCAGTGAGCTGTGGTGTAGGTTGCAGACGCGGATCGGATCCCGCATTGGTGTGGCTCTGGCGCAGGCTGGTGGTTGCAGCTCCGATTAGATCCCTAGCCTGGGAACCTCCATATGCTGCAGGAGCGGCCCAAGAAATTGCAAAAGACAAAAAATAAAATAAAATAAAAAATAAAATTGAAAATGTATATAGTTTATGGCCCAGGAATTTTATTTCTACATATTAAACCCAAGAAGATATGTACAAAGAATTTATTGCAGCATTATTTATAGTAGCAAAAATAAGAAATGATCTAAATGTCTATAAAACAATGACTGGATAAATAAAATATAGTAGTCAGTGACTGTACAGAACAGTAAAACGTAGTATTTGACTGAGTCCCCTTGTGATGAAATATTATACAACTTATAAGAAGGATAGACAAGTTCTACACAATATCTACATGAATACATCTCAAAACATAAAAGAGTACAAAAAGCAATTTGCCAAAAGATAAAAAAAAGTGTTCCATTTACATAAATTTTAAAAGTGTTCAAAGCAATACTTAGTTGAGATTAACATATACACACTACTATATATAAAATAGGTAAGTAACAAGGACCTACTATATATCACAAGAAAATCTACTTAATACTCTATAATAAACTATATGGGAAAAGGTTCTGAGAAAGTGGATATATGTATGTGTATAAGTGATTCATTTAGCTGTACACCTGAAACTAACACATTATAAGTCAATTATACTCCAATAAAATTTTTAAAAAGTATACAAAGCAATACCTATAGAGTTGTGCTGTCCAATAGGAACATGTGGTTACTGAGCATTTGAAATTTAAATAGTGTGGCTAAGAAACTAAATTTTTATCTTATATATTTCAATTAACTTAAATCTTAAAACCAAAGCAATGTAAACTATGTTTTTCCATTAAGAACTAATATTTCAATGACACCGCCTTTCACTTTATCCATTATGATGTAAAATATTGTTGTGCTGTTGTACATGAGTAATTTTTGTTTTTTAAGAGTGGCTGTTAGAAAAGTTTACATTATACATGTGGTTTGCATCATATTTCTATTAAACAGTATTGCTATACATTCTTCTTAAAGAAGCATTAAGTGTATTTAAAGCTATTTTTGAAATGGACTGAAAGAAGCGACACTGAAGTCATAATATTGGCTGCTTCTGGTCAGGGAGGGAGGGAAGAATGGGAATAAATGTGAGAATCAAAATAAAAGGAAACTCTACTTTCTGTGGTTTTGTTTCCTGTATTCAAAAGTGATAAAGCAAAGAGGTAGATAATCTAAGTACAGCAAAATCTGGGGTTACATGGAGGTATACAGAAGAAATTCATGAAGCTGTTAACTTAGGATTGTGCACATCACTATCAGTTATCCTTCATAAGAAAGTAAAGAAATAAAATTATTATTTAGGATCTTTGCATCTATGTTCATAGGTGAAAGAGGCAATAATTTTCTTATGTTACCTTGCTTGGTTTTAGCATCAAGATTATACAAGCCTCAGAACACTAGTTTGACATCTTTCACTCTTGAATGTTTTTTGAACTGTAGAAGGACCTCCCAGAGTCATTGTAAGGAGCAATTAAATAATATATGAGTGCATGTTGAATAAGACAAAGCTCTGAAACGTATAAAGAATCAGTCTCTTATCATTACCATTATATTTCAAATTTTTTCTTATATATAAACTATTCACTTCACATTGGAAATCATTTCTGCTTGGCTTCAACAAGGACAGCCCTGAAGATTCCAAATTAGTTTTGTTTGGAAAAAGAGAGCGCGAGAGCAGGGTTTAGGGATATGAATATCAAATGCAGATAATCAGAGTTAACACAGAGATATGAATCAAGTTCTGAATGTGGTTTGGATAGAAATAAATGAGCACTCACTTGTACTTGACTCTTAGCCTAAAAAAATATTAAATAAGATATGTTCCATTTCAATTTTCTTTAATTGTGGCACATTAGCCGCTCTCCAAATTGCCTTTAATATGAAAGATGAAATCATTTCAAAACACTTGTATTGAACACTAAAATGATGATATAGATGCCTTGCTTTAATAATTCTGGCATACTTTCCTAAATCCTAAAAAAAAATGTGGTATATAAATAATTGTAATGAGTGGACAAATCACCACTTTTTTTAATAAATTTTAGCTACTCCCAGGCTTGAGACTTGAGTGGCAAACATCCAGGGGAAGTGTTAGAAGAATTGCCAAGGAGAATTAGGGTAGGGCCAGAGGCTTTCACATTACATGTAAGTACAAGCAAACCCCAGTGAGGAAAATATTATCCCTATTTAATTATAAACAAACTGAGATCAGAGGTTAAGTAACATGTGAGCAATCATAGGACCAGAAGACTCGCATCAAGCCTGGAATCAAGATCTCTCCTCCTCCAAGCCCCCCCCTTTCTACTTCTATCAACTAGGGAGGCAGAGGTTCCCACCCCATTTGAAAGTGAACTAGTGAAAATTGAAAAGTGACTCAGAGTAATCACAGATGAACAACATTAGCTGCAACAGGCACATTTGAATGTCATCTGAACATCTTGTGGTTTTGAAGAATTATCCCTTTTCCCAGGACGAGCAAAGTCCAAGCCCATTACATGCCATACATCTTCCAGAAGACATAAATATTTTCCCTTGTTTCTTCATTTCTCTAACTTGTCAGACATAATGAAAACAGAACAGCTTACCAGTAAGCGATGGTTTCTCTTTTTTTCAGTAGACTCTATTAAAGCTTAATTAAGTGACAATCAGAAGACAATTAAAAATTAAAGAATGATAAAAGTTAAATGTTTTCAATACATCCAGAAAAACCACAGGTAAATGTAAATCAGAGAGATAGGCATAGAAAGGGAAAATCGTTTAAACAATAATAAATCACCAAGCATACCATGTTTAGAGACTGTCCAATGAGGCAACTCCATCAGGTCACTTCCAGTGTGTTCACACTAACATTGTCAGGATGGCTTGTCCAGAGCAGTCCTGTCCTCAGCAGCAGGGGTCCCTGGCTGGAGATCTATTTAAGTGCAGTCATGTTAGAGCCCTAGGTAAATCACAGAGGGGGAGATGAGGAAGGCGACTTGGGAACTCAGCCCTGGGAAATCCTAGCCTAATCAGCACACGAATCATTTAGTGATCATTATTATAATTACTGCTAAATTATTGTTGTGCTGGGGGACAGGGAGAAGGCCTATTTTTGCACTCTGATTTCACTGAAGTTTCCAAGATGACTATTTAAATTTCCAGAATAAATAATTTCCTTTCCCACGATTGTCTCAGAGAAGCCAAGGCTTCCCCTGTGACTTTCAATTCTAGTTCTCTAATCTTAATTTTTCACTGGCCTTGGGCAAGGCATT
Source organism: Sus scrofa (assembly GCF_054392235.1). Classification (NCBI taxonomy): domain Eukaryota; kingdom Metazoa; phylum Chordata; class Mammalia; order Artiodactyla; family Suidae; genus Sus; species Sus scrofa. Next base: position 112,576,428 of record NC_139395.1, read on the forward strand.
AGAGTGCTCCATGCCCTAATTTCTCTAGTCACTAAATAGCAATAATGATGCCTGCTCTTTGGGGGCTGTAAGACTGATTGCTTAAAGATTGCTAGACACTTTGAAAAAGAAACCACTGTGGGAAGAAAGAGTATAGTTTTTAGGGGAAGGCACAATGTAAACATCTTTGAGTCTTTTATCAGCTTCTTTCCATTTATTCTGAACTTCTCTTAGCTCTTCAAGGTCACTCAACTTCTTCCCACCTCAGCTTCTGCCTACAATTGGATCCCTATGCATGAAAAATGATTCCCTCATCTTGTTGCTGCTCCACATCCCTTGATTAACTCCTACTTATCCTCTTGTCTCAGCTTAAGCGACCCTTCCTTGGAAAAGCTTCATAAAAGCAGGTACAGGATCTGTCTTGGTCACCACTACATGACTAGCACCTAGCACAGCACGTGACAGGTGGAAAAGACTCTATCAATTTGTTTTTTATTTATTTATTTAACAAATGTATGTGAGATCTTGGGCAATTCATTTAATCACTCTGGGGCTTGGTTTTCTCATTTACAAAATAAACAGCTAAAATAAATCATCTCCAGTGTACTTTTAATGCTAACTTTCTGATATTATGAGTTGGGGGTCAGGATCCTCTCATTGATCTTAAACCCTTTTTTCATTTTATTCTGCCTGATGCTTAATTTTATGTGTCAACTTGGCTGGATCATGAAGTGTCTACATACATATTTAGTCAAGCATTACTTTAGATGTTTCTTTTTTTGTCTTTTTAGGGCTGCACCCTAAAAAGCATATGGATGTTCCCAGGTTGGGGTCAAATCAGAGCTGCAGCTGCCAGCATACACCACAGCCACAGCAACACAAGATCAAAGTCACGTCTGCAACCTACACCATGGTTCATCGCAATGCTGGATCTTTAATCCACTGAGAGAGGCCAGGGATCAAACCTGCATCTTCATGCATACTAGTCAAGGTTCGTTACCACCAAGTCACCATGGGAACTCCTATTTTAGATGCTTCTGTTGAGGATGAGATTGACATTTAAATTGGTGGACTTTGAGTAAAACCGATTGCCCTCCATTGTATAGGTGGGCCTCACCCAACCAGTAGAAAGCCTGAGAAGAATAAAAAGACTGTCCAAGGTTAAGCAAGAGAAATTTTTTCAGCACTCTGGACTTCATCTGCAGCCTAAACTCTTCTTGGTTATATAATAGACTTCCTTCAGATTAAAATTGGAATATTATTTTCCTTGGGTCTCCAGCCTGCTGGCACACCCTGCAGATTCTTGACCTGACAGCTTGCTATAATCACATGAGCCAGTTCCTTTTAACAAATATCTGTCTTCTATATATCAATCTATGTGCATTCTTACATGTATATGTGTGTGTGTGTGTATGCAACATTCTGAAACATTTTGTTTCTTTGGAGAACTCTAATACAACCACATAGTCCTTCCTATTCCTAAAGAGTAGTATAATTCTACTCCAAACTCAGGAGGGTAGATTCAGACTCCAGATTTGAAGACCTGGAGGGAACTGATGCTGGGTACCTGTCAGAGTCAGGAAGAACTTTAACAAGAGTAGCGCTAGGTATCAGCCTATTTGTCTTCTCTACACCAGTTTCCCAGTCTGGCTCTGAACAAGGTAGATGTGAAGATTTCAAGGTAGATGTGTGATTTATTTCACTTAACATAATGCCCTCAAGGTTCATCCATGTTGTAGCATATGTCAGAATTCCACTTCTTTTTGAGATTGAATAGTATCCCATTGCAGGTATATACTACATTTTGTTTATCTCTATTCATCCATTGATGGACACTTGTGTTGTCTCCACCCTTTTGGCTATTGTGAATAATATTCTATGAACATGAGTATGCAAATGTCTGTTCAAGTTACCAGAAGTAGGATTGCTAGAAATGAAGCTAACTTTTAATCAAGCTGCTGGCATAGCCACTCAGAATAATTACTTCAAGTAACTTGAAAATAAAATCACTATATTTTTACTGTACCTCCCTAGAAGGATGTATCCTAAAAATAGAAAAATAGCAAACAATTAAATACTAAATTACATTAAATGTAAATCAAAAATAAAATAATTATATGTATGTCATCAGGAACCAAGATTTTCACTGTAAAACAAAAGAAATAGTAATATAAGATCAAAGAATATAACTGAAAAGCCAGTTATCTTGAAATATTTCTCTCAATAAAAAGAATTCACATTCCTGTCTACTGAGAGGACCTAGAAACAATGACAACTCAGAGGTAATGAGCATTCCCAGTGTCAAGCTTATGGTCTCTAAATGCCATTTTTCTGTAAAAGAAGTCTGACTCAGAGTTCCTGCTGTGGTGCAGTAGGTTAAGAATCTGACTGCATTGGCTTGGGTTGCTGTAGAGGCTTGGGTTTAATTCCTAGCCTGGCACAGTGGGTTAAAGGACCCCGCATTGCCACTACTGTGGCATAGGCCGCAGCTATGGCTCAGATTTTACCCCTGGCCCAGGAACTTCCATATGATGTGGGTGCAGCCGTTAAAGAAAGAAAGGAGGGAGGGAGGGAGGGAAGGAAGCAAGGAAGGAAGGAAGGAAGGAGGAAGGAAGGAAGGAAAGATGGAAGGAAGGAAGGAAAGAAGGAAAGAAAGAGAAGAGAAAAGAAAGAACTTTTAAAAAAAAGAAAAAAAAGAAATTGGGGCTCTTTGGAAAGATGGCTGATTCCAGTTCTGCAGCAGAAAATATACAAAATGGGGAATTCCCATCGTGGCTCAGCAGAAATGAATCTGACTAGCATCCATGAGGATGCAGGTTCGATCCCTGGCCTTGCTCAGTGGGTTAAGGATCTGGTGTTGCCATGAGCTGTGGTGTAGGTCACAGATGAGGCTCAGATTTGGCGTTGTTGTAGCTGTGGTGTAGGCCAGCGGCTACAGCTCCAATTCCACCCATAGCCTGGGAATTTCCATGTGCTGTGGGTGGGGCCCTAAAAAAAACAAGAAAAAAGAGAAAGAAAGAAAATATATAAAATGATCCTGAAACACTTTGTTGTACCAGGAAACAAGGAAGTTATCACAGGACACTGAAGATGTGCCAAAGGGACAAAAGAACCAATTTGAAAGGAAAAGCACTGGCCAAGGATAAGAAAATTTGAACAGCTAAAAGAATAAGAACTCTACTGGAACAAAACAATATGTAAAATTCATAACTTCAGAGATATACTCAAAAAAGAAAGAAACATCATTGATCACCTTTGGAAATAGCAAGGATACCAACTTATATTCTGAAATTTAGTAAGGGGAAATAATTAAGCATATATTCTACCTTTCCACAACAAACCCTATTTTTAAAGTAACAAAACTTAACAAGGGGCAGTTCTTTATTATCAAAGAACTCTAAAAGTAAGAACAAAAGAAATGATAGAATTTTTAAATGGCACATTTTGCAATTCATAATGAAATAGTGGATCAAGGCTGCATTCATTTTCCCTTATTAGGTAATGGTTGGTGAGAAATTTTACGTCTTTATTAGGCTGATAACACCTAAACACACTAATAAATCTTATAATCTAAAAATGAGGCTCCTGGAGTTCCCATGTGGCTCAGTGGTTAACAAACCCGACTAGTATCCATGAGGATGCGGGTTCAATCCCTGACCTTGCTCAGTGGGCTAAGGATCCGGCATTGCTGTGAGCTGTGATGTAGGTCATAGACATAGCTTGGATCCTGAGTTGGTATGGCTGTGGTTTAGGCCGTCAGCTGCAGCTCCAATTCAACACCTAGCCTGGGAACTTCTATATGCTGTGGGCGCGGTCCTAAAAAGACAAAAGACCAAAAAAAAATTAAAGATAAAATGGGGCCTCCTGATAAGATGCAAGAGAAAGCACACAGCACCACTTCTGAAGCACTCTTTCAAAGCAAATGAAAAACAGTCAAACTCGGTTTCAGCAAATAAATGAAATTTAGGGAGTGGTGTGTACAACTATAGAATAGAGACTTAAGTGATCTATCAGCCAAATACAAAGTGTAAGCCCCTTTGGATCTTGACTCAAACATATCAACTATAATAGGAACTTTTTGAGACAACTGTTAAAATTTAAACATGGACTGGGTATTAGACGATGGTAGTTTGACTAGATGTAACACTGGTACTTTTGTTAAGTTGGGGCAGCACTCTTCTCTATTAGTGACACTGAAATATTTAGACATGAAATAATATAATGTCTGAGATTTGCTTTAAAATCCTTCCACCAAACAGAAAGTTGTAAAGTATGGGATACAAAATATGGGGAAATAGAATGTGTTGCTCACCTTGACTCTTAGCTTGTCAGTGATGGTAACCAGGACTCAGTGTCTACTCCTGTTGCCTGCACTTGCTGACTGGCAGCCATGGTGTGTGAGTGCATCTCTATCCACATTGGCCAAGCTGGTGTCCAGATCAGCAGTGCCTGCTGGGAGCTATACTGCCTGGAACAGATACCAAGTAACAAGACCCCTGGGGGAGGAGATGACTCCTTCAACACCTTCTTTAAGTGAGATAGGAGCTGGCAAGCATGTGCCCAGGGCAGGTTTGTAGACCTGGAACCCACAGTCATTGATGAAGTTAGCACTGGCACCTACTGCCTGCTCTTCCACCCTGAGCAGCTCATCACAGGCAAAAAAGATGCTGCCAATAACTATTCCAGAAGTCACTATCCCATTGGCAAGGAGATCATTGACCTCATCTTGGACCCAGTTCAGAACTGGCTGACCAGTGCACAGGTCTTCAGGGCTTCTTGGTTTTCCACAGCTTTGGTTGGGGAAACTGGTTCTGGGTTCACCTCTCTGCTGATGGAACGTTTCTCTGTCGATTATGGGAATAAGTCCAAGCTGGAATTCTCCATTTATTCAGCCCCCTAGGTTTCCACAGCTGTAGGTGAGCCTTACATTTCCATCCTTACCACCCACACCACCGTGGAGAACTCTGATTGTGCCTTCATGGTAGACAATGAGGCCATCTATGACATCTTTCATAGAAACCTTGATATTGAGCACCCATCCTACACTACTCTGAACCACCTCATTAGCCAGATTGTGTCCTCCATCACTGCTTCTCTGAGGTTTGATGGAGCCATGAATGTTGATCTGACAGAATTCCAGACCAGCTTGTTGCCCTACTCCTGCATCCATTTCCCTCTGGCCACATATGCCCCTGTCATCTCTGCTGAGAAAGTCTACTGTAGCAGAGATCACCAATGCTTGCTTTAGGCCAGCCAACCAGATGGTGAAATTTGATCCTCGCCATGGTAAATACATGGCCTGCTGCCTGTTGTACCGTGGCGTCACGGTTCCCGAAGAAGTCAATGCCACCATTGCCACCATAAAGACCAAGCACAGCATTCAGTTTGTGGACTGGTGCCCCAATGGCTTAAAAGCTGGCATTGATAACCAGCCACCCACTGTGGTCCCTTGTGGAGATCTGGCAAAAGTACAGAGGGCTGTGTGCGTGCTGAGCAACACCACAGCCATCAATGAGACCTGGGCTCACCTGGACCACAAGTTTGACCTGACATATGCCAAGCATGCCTTTGTTCGCTGGTACGTGGATGAGGGCATGGAGGAAGGAGAGTTTTCTGAGGCCAGTAAGAACATGGCTGCCCTTGAGAAGGATTATGAGTAGGTTGGTGTGGATTCTGTTGAGGGAGAGGGAGAAGGAGAGGAAGAAGGAGAAGAATACTAATTACTATTCCTTTAAGCTCTGCAGCATGTCATACTCAGAATTTCAGCTTCAGCATTAGCTGACAGGAGTAAAAGCTTTCTGATTAGATTGTCTTCAGTTTTAACTATGATCATATATTACTTTTTCCATATGTACCTGTAAGATTTTTTCTGTCATGTCTCAAAAAGTAAAGGCTTTAAGAAAGAAAAAAAAAGGAGCTCCCATCATGGCGCAGTGATTAACGAATCTGACTAGCAACCATGAGATCGTGGGTTTGATCCCTGGCCTTGCTCAGTGGGTTAAGGATCTGGTGTTGCCATGAGGTGCAGTGTAGGCCACAGACACGGCTCAGATCTGGCGTTGCTATGGCTCTGGCATAGGCCAGGGGCTATAGCTCCGATTAGACCCCTAGCCTGGGAACCTCCATGTGCCATGGGTACGGCCCTAAAAAGCAAAAAAAAAAAAAAAAAAAATTCTATTCCATTTTGGCTCATCCCTAAAAGTTCTAGAATAATACACTAGAAATTAGTCCCATAAGAAAGTCTAACATTTTTCTAGACTAAAGAAAAATCACATTTTCCATATGTGAAAAATACCATAAATGAAAACAATCAATTCAAACTCCAGGTGACCAGTTGTGCGTTGTTAAATCAGCACACTATCAAATAAATTCAGTCTGGACAGTTTCTCATTAAGCTCAGCAAGTTCTCTGTCTCTTTCTTCTTTTCAGTCTGCAAGTACTAGCAAAATAACAGCCAGATATCAATGAGAAGTCAGAGCAGATCATCAAAAACAAGAGAAGCATGACAATTCCTCCATGATGGAACATTTATTAAAATGAGACTAGGATTAAAAAAAAAATGGTAGCACTGGTGACATCTGTTATGTCACACAGTTTAAAGGGCAGGACTTAATTTTTACGTTACACTTTATTTCAAAGTTCAAAATGCAAAGGAAGAAATAAATAACTTTTACTCAAAAGTTATTTTTAATTCAAATGGATTAAAGACCTAAATATTTAAGACCTGAAGCCATAAAAATCTTAAAAGAGAACACAGGCATAACACTTTGTCATAAATTATAACAATTTTTTCAGATGTATTCTAAGGCAAAAGAAATAAAAGCAAAAATAAACAAATAGGACCTAATTAAACTTAAAAACTTTTGCACAGCAAAGGAAACTATCCACAAAACAGAAACCTACAGAATGGGGAAAAAAATTTCAAATGATATGACTAACAAGGGATTACTATCATAAACATATAAAGAGCTCATACAACTCAATATCAAAAAAAAAAAAAAAAAAACACATGGCTGAGAGTTCCCATTGTGGCTCAGCAGATTAAGAACCTGACTGGTATCCATGAGGACACAAGTTCTATCCCTGGCCTTGCTCAGTGGGTTAAGGATCCAGGGTTGCTGCAAGATGTGGTGTACGTCACAGATGTGGCTCAGATCTGGCTTTGCTGTGGCTGTGGTGTAGGCCAGCAGATGCAGCTCTGATTTGACTCCTAGCCTGGGAAATTCCATATGCCAAAGGTATATCCCTAAAAACAAAAAAAAGTCGTATTAAAAAAAAATTTTTTTTAAATGGGCAGAAGACCTGAATAGACATCTTCCCAAAGAAGACATACAGATGGTTAACAGGCACATGAAAAGATGTTCAACATTGCTAATCATGGGAGTTTCTGGTGTGGCTCAGTGGTTAATGAATCCTTAGACCCCTAGCCTGGGAACCTCCATGTGCCGCGGGAACAGCCCTAGAAAAGGCAATAAGACCAATAAATAAATAAATAACATTGGTAATCATCAGAGAAATGCTAATCATCAGAGAAATGCAAATCCAAACCGCAATGAGATATCACCTCACATGTCAGAATGGCTACTACAAAAAAAGTCTACAAGGAAGTGTCCGTTGTGGCTAGGTGGAAATGAATGGCAGGCTAGGGGTCGAATAGGAGCTACAGCTTCTGTCTTACACCACAGCCACAGCAACGTGGGATCCTTAAACCCACTGAGAAAGGCCAGGGATCAAACCCACATCCTCATGGATACCAGTCAGATTCGTTTCCACTGCACAACAATGGGAATTCCAATAATAACTTTTTAAAATTCAATTTTATTGAATTATAGTTTGTTTACAATGTTGTGTTAATTTCTGCTACATAGAAAAGTGATTAAGCCATACATATACACATATCTTTTCCTATATAGATTATCATACAACATTGAGTAGATTTCCCTGTGCTATGTGGCAGGTTCCCTCTGATTATCCCTTCCATATTCAGAAGCGTGCATTGCCAATCCCAAACCCTAATCCATCCCTCCCACTGCCCTCCCCCTTTAGTAACTATAAATTTCTTGTTGAATAACTTTTAATAAGACAAGCTATAAAAATACTGAATCACTACATTGTACACCTGAAACTAATATCATAAATCAACCATACCTCAGTTCTTTTAAGAGAGACCCCCAAAGGTAGTTTGAGTTCATAACAGCACTGTTCATAATTGCAAAACACTAGAAAAAACCTCGTTGTCCATAGCTAGGAAAATAGTTGAATAAACTATGGCACATCCATCCACACAATGGAGGACTAAAAAGAAGAACGAGGAAAATCTCTGCAAACTGATATGGTGGAATTTCTAGGACACACTGTTAAGTGAAAAAACAAAATATAAAAAATTAACTGTAAAATGACACCTTTTTATAAAAAGGAAGGGGATATAAGTAAATATACACGTGTCTGCTCATTCATTCAAAAAAATCACCAAGATAATAAGACAGACACTTTTGGTATTGATCAACCACAAGGAGAAAACTGGGGAAAATGATAGAAGAAATTGGTGGAGTGGAAGTATTACTACTCTGAGTAGTTGTTTACAGTTTTGTGTTATGTGAAGCCACATAAATGTTTCACATGCTCCCCAAAAGAAAGAAAATGAATAAAATTAAGAAATATGGAAAAGGGAAACTAAAAACTATCCATGGGTTTTTGTTTTGTTTTTGCTGAGAACAATATTAAGTGCATATATTCAAGATACAGCTTGCTTGTTGGTTCTGGAAATATTTTGTTTAGGCTTTATAGTCTGTTTCTATATCTCTACCATCATGAAAACATAGGTTAGTAACAGCTGGGCTTCCAAAATATTATTAGAATAAAAAGTAGTGCTTATATATAACACAGAATCTAATTTTTAATGTGCATAAAATTGTGTACTTCCCTAAGTGACATTTGAAAACATTTGAAATCATCTTTTGGTGTGCCTAAAATTGGGCAGATTCAAAATAAACATCATAGTTTTGCCCTCTTATAGCATTGCACTCCTTCTGTTCTGTCTTATTTAGTGTGGAGTCCTTCATGACAACCCTCATGATGGTGCCTCAGCTTACCCCAAAGAAATGAGAAATTGTTAGAAGTTACCTCCGACATGATACTGTTAAGTGAAAAAACAAAATACAAAAAATTACCTGTTAAATGACATGAAATAGGTAATATTTAGGATAAACTCTCTCTCTCCTCTCTCTCTCTCTCTCTTTTTTTTTTTTTTTTTTTCTTTTGGTCTTTTTAGGACTGCACCCGGGGCATATGGAAGTTCCCAGGCTAGGGGTCAAATCAGAGCTGCTGCTGCTGGCCTACACCATAGTCATAGTAATGCAGGATCCAAGCTGTGTCTGACCCACATCACAGCTCACAGCAATGCTGGCTCCTTAATCCACCAAGCAAGGCCAGGAGTCAAACCCAAACAACTGGGTTAGCTACCACTGAGCCATGACAGGAAATCCTAAACTCTTTATATAAGACGGCACTAGCCTATTTTTCTTCTAATAGATAACCATTCACTCTCTCGTGACCCTGTTGCCTGTCTGTAAAATTATAATCCTTTTTACAATTTCTTATTTTACAAAGGGCTTCATTCAGCTTAAATCTGATAGAGTCAACTTTTAGTTCCAGAATCTATATGGTGAATTTTCCCATATAAATCACATTTTTCCTAAATAAATGAATATGACTGAACTACAAAATTATACACAGGGATGTGAGAATTTAACTCAGACATTAAGGATCAATTGGAGACAATTTGATCCTTAGTAGATGATTCTCTTTTCTAGCAAAATATTATTGTTAATATTGCTGTAACTATAATGAAACAAAATACATCATCTACAAATTCAGTTTTCTGTGGTAAAATAAGAAGAAGGCTATCTATTAAAAATGGGGTCCCAGATCTGAGAGTTTGGGAAAAATAAACCTCTTAAAGCCATCTCAACTCTAAAGTGTACAGTTTATGAATTATACCATAAATCAGAACAAAAGCAACTTATTGATTCCATTTTAAAACCATGAACTAAGAATTTCCAGAGAGCAAACATGCAAGTATTTTTTGCAGTGTGAGACCCCTCTATATATAGTCTGTCTTGTCTCTTTCAAAGGATGAAGTAATAAACATCACTCATCAGAGAGCAAGGTAGTCAAGTGAGCATAGGAGCCTGACCTGAGAGGGAACCATTCACACATTACACGGCTCAGGGCCTTCCCTCTGGGACCATGTCTTTCTCAATGTCGCTTCCATTAGAGAAAGGAAATGGCCAAGTCTGCTTCAAAGAGAGGAGCCATAGATTTCCCTGATGCCATTGCAGCAACAGGAACACAGCCTCATCTCTTTAACTCACAGGAATTTTGACTTTGTGAAGGACATATTGTTCATGCATTTCTTGCCAGGGTCTCATTTTCTATACATGTTTGTGCTTGGAAAATGCTGTGTATGTATCTTCATTGCTATAATGAGTAGTTGTCTTCTCTCTTCTCCTAGCCTTATTTTAATGATTCTGAAGTTCAGTATGTTAATGGGACCATATTAAACAAGGGTATCAATTTGAAATTCAAACCAGGAAACAAAAATTACTAGCATGAAAAATAAACACTTATAATCTAAAACATTAACTTTATCAACAGAAGTGTAATCACTATTCAATAAGATACACACATCTACACACACAATTCTAATTTAATGTACAACATGAAGCTGGGCATTTGTAAAGTTACTGCAAAATTAACTTCATTAAATTAATCATGTTTCCTTGTTGATTTACTGGAGGATTAAAACTAGGCAGTGATTGGAGTTCCCGCTGTGGTGTAGTGGATTAAGAATCTACTGTAGTGGCTTGGGTTGCCGCAGAGGTGCAAGCTCAATCCGCGGCCCAGCGCAGTGGATTAAAGGATCCGGCATTGCAACAACTGTGGCTCAGATTCAATCTCTGGCCCAGGAACTTTCATTTGCTGCAAGTGTGCCTTAAAAAAAAAAAAAAAAACTTGTGATTGTCATGAAATCAAATCATAACCAGAGAACTAGTAAATCTTGTTTATCAGAGTTATTAATGGAAAATAAAGCTT